>NC_135888.1:9229817-9422547 GCF_964194155.1 Cetorhinus maximus | reverse complement strand
TGCTGGAATTATCGCAGCGGCAGCAGGAGTCACCACCCCCCTCTCCGTCTGCCCGCTGTGTGCAGGCTGCCAGCTCTCAGGGAGCTGCCTCACCCCCTGCAGCTTTTCCCAGGCAAAGGGCGCGTTAAGGCAGTGGCCACGCCCCACAGCGGCTCTGCCAGCCCCTCTGATTGGGCCAGCGAGCCAGCCTGCTGCCCTTAATTGGACGGGAGGTCCACCAGCGGCCAATGAAGAGGCCGCCTCCTGGAGGGTGGCCGCTGCGGACCCGCTACCCACCTGTGCATGCCCAGGACCCGCAGATGGTCCCCACCATTGGGACTTACCCCCTTCCGAGAAAAGTCCTGCCATTCTTTCTTAGGTTGTAATATATTAGCTGTTTGTACTTAGCCATAAATACAAGATATTCACTAATAAATCCATAGGGAGTCCAGGAGAAACCTCTTTACTCAGAGGTAAGGTAAGTTAATTAGCTATAGTCCCTGAGAGACTAAAGGCATCTCTCCCTGTTAGAGTAGAGAGCGAGACAAGTGGGTGGGTATATAACTTTTGGCGGGGGGGGCACCACTCCACATCGAGCATTGTGCAAGGTAAGGAGGCAGGTCTGTATGAACTACTGCAGCCAGTATAGGGGGTTGAACACAAACCATTGGCATCATTCTGCGCCACACTTTACCCATCTAGTCAACTGAGTTAACCGACTCTCCCCCCGCGCCCCTTCCCCTCACCTCACTTTACTCAGAGTGGTGAGAGTATAGGACTCGCTACCTTTTGGAATGGCCAAGATGATTAGCATTAATATATTCAAGGGGAAGTTAGTTAACTACATGGCAAAGGAATAGAAGGAGATGGCGATAGGGTGAGGCGAGGTAAAGAGTGGAAGAAACCTCGTGTAGCGCGTAAACACCACCATGGACTGGTTGGGCTGAATGGCCTGTTTCTGTCCTGTGACTGTTTTCCTAGGACTCCAAGTGCACTCCCCAGTTCTAGCCTCTTGCTCATCCCCAATTATCTTTGTTCCACCATTGGCAGCCATGCCTTCAGCTGCCTGGACCTCAAACTCTGGAATTGTCTCCTTAAACCTCTTTGCTTCTGTTGCTTTGTCTCCTTCTCTAAGACATTCCTGAAAATTTACCTCTTTGGCCAAATATTTGGTCACCTGTGCTAATAAGCCCTTGTACGACTCGACACTAAATTTTGTTTGATAGTTGCCTTGGGACATTTTACGAGAATGAGGTCACAATATAAAAGCATATTGTTGTCTGATGAAAGTGACTGCAGGTGAGCGATGAGAAACAAGACTGGCAAAGCTTGAGACTTGGAGCTACTTGTGGTGCGGGGCTAAGGAGAGTGTGAAGAGGGATGTGAGCAGCAGTCTTGCTGATGAAAACTGCTCCATTAACCCTTTCTCCACAAATCCTGTTGAGTGTTTCCAGCATCTTTGGTATTTTGCTGTATTTGGTATTTTAATCCACAAAATCATTCTATTCTGAGGTTTTACAACTTTACTTTTGCTTCTATGTGGAGGGGGTGGGGACGGAGAAAAATGTTTATTGTCAGAGAATAACAGAAAATAAGATTGGCTATGCTTCTTAACAAAAACAGAATTACCTGGAAAAACTCAGCAGGTCTGGCAGCATCGGCGGAGAAGAGAAGAGTTGACGTTTCGAGTCCATGAGGACTCGAAACGTCAACTCTTTTCTTCTCCGCGGATGCTGCCAGACCTACTGAGTTTTTCCAGATAATTCTGTTTTTGTTTTGGATTTCCAGCATCCGCAGTAGTTTTTTGTTTTTATATTTTTTTGGCTATGCTTCTTGTTTGACTTGTTTGTTGAGGCAGGGGGGGATAGTCTCCCAATTTGCTGGTACCTGTGACACTTGTAAACTATGGGCCATTTGCACCTAATTGACCCAGCTGTGCACCATAATAAGCACGGTACGTCTAACATTTTCAGTACAAATCATTGCGAAAACATGATGAAGAATTGTTGGCTCTTCAGGAAAATTTGACTCTTTTAACAATTGGAAGAGATTCTGACAGGAAATTACAATTAGGATTGAATGGTAGTGAATGAGAGCACGTGGATGAGGGATTTTCTCAACAGTGCATCAAACATACCAACGTTTCTCAGAGCAATATATGGACTAATCTTTTGTGTGGGGAAGTCATTGATACAAGGGATATAGGGCACCAATGATTGTGAACCATGGCAGTTGTTTACTGGCTTTTAAGAACCTGTGACTGATGATCACAGCTGTCATGAGTGAGTTATGCTGGTCTCTTACACCACTGAAAGGATGCTCAGAAATCAGCACCACGTGAAATGGTGAGTTAGAGTCTTACGCATCATCATTTCTATCCTCTCATCGCCGCCTTATTCTGTAAGTTACTTTTCTTTTTCAGTGCGTCCTGCTGATCTTAACCAATAGGCTGATAAACTGTGGCCAGGGTTCGAAAAAGCCAAAACTACATAGGCAGCAAGGGTTCTGATGGAAGGTCATTGAGCTGAGACTCTGGGCTGGATTTCACCAGCCCTCTGGAGACGGGCCAGCGGCGGGGGGGAGGGGTCTAAAATGGCGGCGGGGAGCCCGGCATCTTCTCATCGTCACGGGATATTAGCAAAGGTAGGAATGGTAGCAGCAGGAGGCGGGTTACCAATTAAACCAATTAAGAGGCTAATAAGTGGCCACTTCGCACCTACGCTGGCATTTTGTCAGCGTTGGGAAAGGCTGCTGCCGCGTGGCAAAACTGCCAGGTAAACCAAGGTGGTTTTCCAGCAAATTCTGGGGGGTTAGGAGCATGAAGCCTTCCTTTATGGCCACTCTCTGCGCCCCGGCAGCACTGACCATCTCTGCATCTCTGCCAGTGCCGCTGGCCCTGGCAAAGTGCAAAGAAAACCTACCTGGCCTTTGAGGGTACTTCCCTCGGCTTGGGCCGGCAGCACTGAGAGGTGATGCCCAGGACTCCGCAGTCTGTCTGCACCAGGTCGATACCCACTTTCGGCCTCAGCAGTTGGATACAATTCTGGTCTCGGTTTCTCTCTCCACAGATGTTGCCAGATCTGCTGAGTATTCCCAGCATTTTCTATTTTGAATACAAGAGTACTGAAGTTGACTTGTTCACTCATCCATTCAGGAAGATTCTTACATGTCTTTGGAACATCAAACATGGTCCACCTCTATGGAGCCAACGAATTTTGCCAAACAGAACAAGTCTCATCTTACCACGGAAATTGGTTTGCAATTGTAAGCAAGTTACTCTCAATCGAGCAAAAGTGCAGCATAACAAAGTGCTGGGAGTGGTTGTGTTGTTACCATTAACAACACTTCTAGACCCACCAATTGTTCTTTACTTATAGAACCATCAAATCATTGATTCATAGAATGGTTACAGCACAGAAAGAGGCCACTCAGCCCATCATCCGTGCCAGCTCTTTGCAAGAGCGATTCAGCCAGTGCCACTTTCCTGCTTTTTCCCTATAGTCTTGCAAATATCTTCTCTTCAGATAATTATTCAATTCTCTTTTGAAGGCCATGATTGAATCACTCTCCATCTGTCAAGAAAACAAAAAATTGTAATATTTTCCTTCTGTTAATAACGCCGTCATATTTCTTATGTACTGGAAGACAGGATGTTGGGGGTTTGTAAAAATGGTAATTAGAGTAAGAGCCAGAGTGACTGCAAAAGTCTAAATCTAACAGTAAGAAGTGGTTTTGATATGTTAATGAACCAAGAGGAACTTCAATCAGAGTTTTACATAAAACCATAAAAGGAGTGTTTTTGAGTTGAGTTGTTTTAGTTCAAAGGGGAAATATATGCAGATTGTAAAAAGGCATAAGCAAGGTAAAGATAGGGTAAGTTTGTATTTTATAAGTCTAAGAGCTAGGATAAAGAAACAAGCCTAATCCAATCTGGAAAGAAAGCATTTCTGAAGAGATTGGTTGTGACAATAGAGAGATCAAAGGGAAGGAATGCATTTAAGGAAAGACTGAAGCCTAGGTGGGGGTAGCTGCTTAGATCTCCCAGAAGACGGCAGGATAGCTGGTCAGAACTCCCAGAAGACAGTGAGAACAGGGCCGGACCTGTAGACCCAGTTGTTGTCAGCCTTAGAGGATACCCCAAGAGAAACAGGCACCGTGTGGTAAAAATTGCTGGAATTCTATAGATTTTGAAATCTATAAGGATAGTTGCTGAACAGAAAGGGGGAAGGTTAACTCTGAGGGTAGTTAAGTTAGGATCTTGTGGAACTGTTTTAAAATAATGTTCAGTGTGTGAAGCCATTCTTGTGTTCAAGTGTAATTGTGTCTTTTTCTCTATTTTCTTTTCTTTTAATAAATGTTTATTCGACTATAAAATCATCACAAGTAGTTAGAGACATCATTTCCTGATTTCAGAACCTCTCCTCATACTATACAAATTGCAAAAACTGTTTTGGCGGCTGTTTCAAGTTTCTCTTTTGGGATTTGGGCAGCTCGGCATTTACCATCAGCTGTGCCATAACACACCAGACCTTTGCGCCGTCCATTCTAAATCCTAACCACTTTTTAGTGTAAAAGAGTCTTTCCTCATGTTGCCTTTGGTTCTTTTGCCAGTCGCCTTAAATTGCTATCTTCTGGTTCTCGAGCCTTCCACCAATGGGAACCATTTCTCCTGATCTACAGGTCCCGTTACCACCCGCTTTTGCCTCGCACCATCACTTTTAATCACTTAATCTCTCCTGTTTCCCAACCTTTCAGAGGCCTTCCCTTCCCGCCACTGCATTCCCCACCTCTGCTTTCCCTCCATTCTGATGGAAGGTCATCGACTCGAAAAGCTCTGTTTTTCTCTCTCTCCGCAGTTGCTGCCTGACCTGCAGAGTACTTCCTGCATCTTTTGTATTTAATTCCCTGCCTCTGTACTTGCTTAAAGCCTGTTACATCGCAAGCTTCTTCCAGTGCTAATGAAAGGCCAGTGACCTGAACAGTTAACTGTTGCTCTCCCCACATGCTGAGTACTTCCAGAATTTTCTGTTTTGATTAATTACTGAAAAGATAACCTGACCCACTATGTTAGGATAGCATTACATTACTGAGTAACACCGTCACTCCACAAGCATTTATTTCTGAGATAAGCCACATAGATTTGTTTGGATTAATTTAGTAGTTTCAGTACTGCTGCCATTGTATTAATATTGTGGTGGTGTACTTAACCAGCCAGCAAACATCATAATCCAGCTGAGCATCCCTCTCCGAGGAGATTTCCAAGTTCCTGGAGACTTTTCCAATTAGAAATTTGGGAATAACTTCCTAAAATGGCCTGCTGCTGTTGGACTATGAACAGGGTTGGCAAACTCTTTTAACAGCATTTCAAAAATCTCAGTAACTTATAAATGTGGTAAGCCCTCTCCAGCTGTGAAGACAAATAAAATGAGCAAAAACATGCTGGGGAGAGAGCACGTGTTGGAATATAAAACTGGAGTCCATCAGGTTCAGAGAAACTCAAAAATGCCTAAAGAGACGGGATTTGGCACTGAAGCTGTGAATGAGGCTATGGGTTATTTAGATCAACAGATGAGAGAAACAAAAATATATGTGTGTGTAGGAGGAAAAGAGAGGAAGGCAGACACAGAAGGGGAAGGCAGATTGACAGGCTAGAGAGACATAGACAATGAGAGAGACAGAGAAACAGAGAGAGAGGAATAAAATAAAAATGTAAAAATATAAATGCTACATTGCGGCACTGATACTTCCAGCGGGGGGGGGTGGGGATAAAGCGAGCAGCAAAACCTGGAGATCCCGGTTCAGGACACTGAGAGATCGTTTGCGCTGGTTGGGGATCTAAAACACGCTCAGGGTAAGGGGCCGATCATTTAGGACTTAGGTGAGGAGAAATTACTTCACTCAAAGGGTTGTGAATCTGGAATTCTCTACCCCCAGACGACTGTGGATTCTTCATCCTTGACTCTGTTTAAGGCTGGGGTAGATGGATTTTTGGTCTCTTAGGGATTGAAGGATATACAGAGCAGGCAGGAAAGTAAAGTTGAAGCCCCAGATCAGCCATGATCGTATTGAATGGTCGAGCAGGCTCAGCAGGACATATGATCTACTCCTGCCCTAATTTCTAGTGCTCTGCTGATTTTAAGGATAGGATCAGCTCATTAATCACTTGCTTATTCTATTCCCTGGCTGCTGGGTGAGAAAGCCAGTGACAGGAGCCACAGGGGCAGCGGCTGTTGGGGACAGTATCTGGAATCAGGAGAGATTGGGGCTCTGGTCTGGGGGAGGGGCATTAATCAGCAGCGAGGGAGGGAGAAATCGAGACTCAGGATTGGAGCTTAAAGATGGGGGGCAGTGAAACTGGCTGTGGGCTCAGGATTGGGGCTTTTGCGGGAGGGGGGGTTGTAGTTTTTGATTGCAGCAGTGACGAGATGCCACGATCGGGGAACTGGAAATAATCCAGCTCTTCCTGACCCACAAGGAGTGCTGTAAAAGACACTGGCCCGCCTCAGTTTCACTGCCGGGTATCCCCAAACCCTGGGAAACCTGACTGGCATTGGTTAAATTTAAATTGGGCTCCCCTCTGCACTGTGAGAGCCAGATTTAAATGTGATAATGGCGTCATAGAAAGGTTACAGCACAGAAGGAGGCCATTTGGCCCATTCAGTGTTAAATCTTTTCCTTTAAATTTAGTGACCAGTTTGCCGAATGAAATTTACAGCATTTGAAAATCGAGTTACAATAGTAAAGAAACCTTTGGCTTTTTCAATACATTTTCACTAGCTTGGTGTATGGATGCAAACACTTCAGCCAAACTTAATCACATGTTTTATTTGTGACATGCGTATTATTAACTGTCCTTTATTCAGTGGACAATTAATCAGCAACATGAATACTGCGTGAACACCTAACTGACCCTCCTTCACTCAAATTCATCCAATTCTATCTACATATCCTTCGATTCCTTTCTCTCTCATCTGATTTAGCTTTCCCTTAAATGCATCTACGCTCTTTGCCTCAATTACTCTTTGTAGTAGCAAGTTCCACACGCTAACTTTGGATTAGATTTTGGATAAAGGAGTTTCTCCTGAATTTGGATAAAGAAGTTTCTCCTGAATTTCCTGTTGCATTTGTTGGTGAGCAAACATGTTTTTTCTATTCAGTTTTTCTGTCCTACTCCTCCCTCGTCCCTCCATAACTTTACCAAATGGCTACAACTTGTGTGCGATTCGGGATAGTAAATGCAAATGAGATATTCGACTACAGGAGCATTACGGTCAAGCCCCATCTGATCTTCAACCACAACCAGAATGGCACATTTTCCAGCCTGCTTTGCTAAATACCCGACCGGGGTTTAAAGTCTGACTGGTATTTCCCTTTTCCACTCCCAGGGAATCAAAACCCTGTTGTAGCATCACTACCACCACCCCGGATCAATAAAAGCTGAATTAATGAAAGCAGAAACCAAATGCAGGGTTCTTTCCGATCTTCATGACTCATAAAGATCAGAAAGGCAGCGGTTTTGAAAATGCAGTTTTGCGTTTTGAAGAAACCCCTAAATTTAATGTCAGTGCTACTTCGTACAATGCTCATGCACCAGGAAGGGGTTCTGTTACCCTTTGGCAGTCCATCAGACAGAAATTTCGTGTGAGGACACATTTTTCCCCCAAAAGTCACTGACGAGGTCATTTTCCTGATTCAGAAATTACCAGCCTTCTCAGTTTAAAGCATAAAATTCACCCAAACAAAAAGTGGCAGGAATTTATTGCCCATTCTGAGTTGCCTTGGAAAGGTTCTGGTGAACTTTCCTTTTGAACCACTGCAGTCCATGTGGTGTTCTTTGTAGTAGTTTGATACAACCAAGTGGTTCTGTTCGGCCATTTTAAGAGGACAGTTAAGTCAATCATTTTGCTGTGGGACCGAATTTACATATCATTGCATCATGTAAAGATGGCAAGTTTCCTTCCCTGCAGGACATCAATGAACCAGTTTTTTACGGCCTGATAGCTTCAGGGTCAGTTTTACTGATGCCAGTTTTTACTTTCATATTTAAACATGAAATCATCTGCAACCCAGCTGGGAATCTGTCCCACACCAAGCTATCCCAAACTACTCCCAGCCCCACTGTCCTTTATTGGCATCCAGTCCCACATCATCTCAACTTTGAAGTATGCCTCCTCCTGTTTAATGCCCATGGCCTCATCCCTTTCCATCTCCAATAACCTCCTCCAGCTCTAAAACTTCAAACTCTCTGTACCTCTGCCTCCAGCCTCTTGTGTATCCTCCTTTTCCTTTGCCCCACCTAGGCCCCACGGTAAGGACATAAGAAATAGGAGCAGGAGTAGGCCATTTGGCCCCTCAAGCCTGCTTTATCATTCAACAAGATCATGGTTGATCTGACTGTGGTTTGAACTTCACTTTTCTGCCTGTCCCTCATAAACACTCAACTCCCTTGTAGATCAAAAATCTGTCTACCTCAGCCTTGAATATATTCAATGGCCCCACCCCCAGTCCTCTCTAGAGTAGTGAATTCCAAAGATTAATTGCTCTCTGAGAGAAGAAATTCCTCCTCATCTCAGTCTTAAACAGGAGACCCCTTACTTTGAAACTGTGCCCCCCTAGTGCTAGGCTCCCACGAGGGAAGACATCCTCTCAGTATCTACCCTATAAAGCCCCCTCAAAATCTTATGTTCCATATTCTAAACTTTGACGAATGTATGTCCAACCTGTTCAACCTTTCCACATAACCCCTTCATCCCAGGAATCAACCCAGTGAACCTCTCTGAACTGCCTCCAAAACAAATAAATCTCTTTAGATAAGGAGACCAAAACCATACTGTCTAAGTGTGGTGTTACAATTATGAGGTTTATAAGGTTGTGTCTTCAATTTAAGATAATATGAAGGGGGTCATGTGATCTGTCCTGAATTCTGCCTGACAGCAAGCCTGGATGGTTTGATTGTTAGAGATTAAAGGGGGCCCAGATTGTTTTACTAGAAGGAAGGTGCAAGGTGTTTACACTTGGAGACAATGGCAGCAGGCTGTGTGCTAATGGTGATTAGACTGTGAGTCTCCAAAGTCCCAAAAAAATGTTGAGAATGTCAGGTTGTGCACAGTTGTGCTTTAAATTGTCCATTTATTTCCTAGATAAAAGAGAGTTGGAGTCTCAAGGATAGTTAATCGGCATTTTTACCTGGATACAAGGCCCATGTGATTCACATTGCCATTGAGATGGGCTTTGAGAGCGGAAGGGCTTCTAAGCTATTCCTGAAACTCGCAGTCAAGGTTAGTCTGCCATCATCCGGGGGGATGGAGAGCAGCTATGGGCAGCTATGGTTCACCGCGCAGGAATGTGGCTAGGAACTTGCATTCATATTGAAAAGACCGAATTCATGAGGAGTTAAAGCGAGGCTAGAGGATTTGCCTAGCTTGCACTAGAGGAAGAATCTCTAAGGAAGAAACCTAACAGTGAAAGACAATTCTGCGATTAAAAGTTCCCTGCTGAGAAAGGAAAAGAGCAGAGGCAAACCCTTGAGAGTTAAGAATCACCCTGGACTGGTTCTGGGAGAATTAAATGTCTACTTAAAAGACAGTGTAACGTTTATTTGTGAAGTGTGTTCTTGGTAGTGCTAAAAGAAAAAGGGGAATGTTTTGTGGTTTAAAGTATAAGTTGTCTACAAAGATAGTGTTTAGTCAATTTGCTTTTAGCCTTTTGTTAAGTAAAATCCTTAAAATCTGAAACTTTGTCCTGTCATCCTTTTGTGCTAGAAGTTTGGATTTCTTTTTAAAGGTTATTGGTCTGTACAGAGATTGTAACAACAGTCTCACCAATGCCCAGTACAGTTGTAGCAAGATTTCCCTGCTTTTATACTCCATCCCTTTGCAATAAGGCCAACATTCCATTTGCCTTCCTAAGTCTGGAATTCCCTTCCTAGACTATTCCGCCTCTCCTCTGTCAAGGCAGTCCTTTTAAATCACCCCTTTAACCAAATTTTTAGTCGCCTTTTCTAAAATCCCCTGTTTTTGCTCAGTCTTTTTCCCACATAGAGCGTTTTGTCACATTAGAGCTATATCAATTCAAGTAGTTGCTGTTGCATTTTACCTCCTCACCTTTTCTAAGGTTGAGTGCTGCACTAAGGATTGATAATTCCTTCAATAAGGTATTCCAAGTAAATTGGTTATATGTTAACTTACTTTTTTCTTTCAGGTGATGTTTGCTTTTCATTATATTAATAAATATGAATAAAGTAGAAATTTCTTACATAACTTTTATGCATTACCAACTAACTGAAATGCTACACTTTAATATATTACTTCCTAACTTACACTTTGAAACCACTGGGCTACCATTCCTAGGTAAACAAGCTAATCTGTATCTCATTGTGCTACAGGGCTACCCATCATGGCTGATAAGAGAGCGACAAATGCAGGTCTTGTATCACAGCAGCTATTATGTGTACCACAAGCACCAAACTTGCACCAGCAACAAGGTAGAGTACAACTGGAGGCCTGCTTTGAGGTCGTTGTCGGACTGAATCAAAGGCCCTGACCTTGCTCTTTGATGTGGCACACTTGTATCCTGCTGATGTGTCTTCTGCTATCAGTCACTGGCCAGATGCTTCTCAGTAAATTTGTGCTGGCCTTTTGTAAGTAATCTGATAGTATTTGTAGCATGCTTATAACAACTAGTGCCAAGTAACAGTGACACAGGGTAATAGGTCTAGTAGATGGTGCAGTGATAGGTACAAGAAAAAACCTATCTCACTGCTTCAGCAACCTTCAAATAAAGTTTCTCCTTCTTACAGAAGAAATACATTTCCTCTCAGATGACCATCGGGTCCAAACTGCACCTCCCGTGAGGTCATACAGTACATTTAACATAGGTCAGCACAGCATTTTTTTGCACATAATATCCAGCTGTCCACCTTTTCATATTGCATGTTGAGCTCTACCCCTGGTGTAGTGCATGTTGAACTGCAAAACACATAGTGCAAAAATTGCAACTCATTAAGTGATTAACATAATCATTAATCATGGTTGGTAATGCATAAAGTTATGCAAGAAGTTTCTACTTTATTCATATTTATTATAATAATGAAATATAATGAAAAGCAAACAACACATGAAAGAAAAAAGTAAGTTAACATTTAACCAATTTGCTTGGAATACTTTTTTGAAGGAATTATCAAACCTTAGCGCAACACTCAACCTTAGAAAAGGTGAGGAGGCAAAATACAGAAGGTATTTTTGATAAATACCCACAGATTCACTTTAATGAATACCGTTCATGGATATTTTCTTACCAGTCTAGGCTCAAACTTGCTATCAACATTGAGAAATCTTTATTCTTATAGGGAAGCAATGCCCTTACGCATGAGCCTAAGGCCTGTTCGAGACTGTGTGAAATAAGACTGCCTGAAACCCTACCATTTACTCTGTTTCTCATCACCTGTCCCTGTGCTGACTGTTACCCACATGGTAACAGTATTTTAAAAAAATCATACCTTCTTCTTGCCATTTTATAGCAAAATATTTAAACTGTTTCAAGTGGCCAAAGTATGAGATCTCATTTCTTCTCCTGAGAAACTACAGTTTTTAAAAATTGATCTCAGGATGTGGGCAACATGGAAAAGGTGACAGTTAGTTAAGAGTTTACCTTTACGACTAATACCTGCCCAGCTGATAGCTTGATAAGGGGCGGAGGGGGGGTAACATACCAATGAGACTCCTCATCGTGTATCCAGGATACTGGTGATCTTGCAAGTTCTTTATGTGGATTTTTTGTTTGTAGGAGGCCTAAGGAACAATAAGAGGTAATAAGCTGAAGTGGAAGGATGCCTGCGAGGAGGTGTGGAAATGGCAGAAAGAGACGGTTGCAGATTGTAAGGAAGTTTCTTCCTGGGCCAGCCAGGGAGGTCCTCCAGATGTCAGCGAGATCCAGCTCGCAACAGCCAAGTTCATAGTCTCAGACTCAGAAATTTAGATATTATCCTTGCCATCGTAGACACCAACCATTCAAATGCCTTAGTTTCCAGTGGTTAGAGTCATGCTTAGCACAAAGGAAGATGGTTGTGGTTGTTGGGGGTCAATCATCTCAGTCCTGTGGGTGTACCTACATGGGCTGCTGTGGTTCAAGAAGGAAGCTCACTACCACCTTCTCAAGGGCAATTAGAGATGGGCAATAAATGCTGGCCTAGCCAGCGAAGCCCACATCCCATGAATGAATATAAAAAAGAACATCCTGGGGATTACCATTGACCAGAAACTGAACTGGACTAGCCACACAAATACTGTGGCTACAAGAGCAGGTCAGAGGCTGGGAATTCTGCGACAAGTAACTCACTTCTTGATGCCTCAAAACTTGGCCACCACAAGTCAGGAGTGTGATGGAATACTCTGAACTTGCCTGGATGAGTGCAGCTCCCACAACACTCCAGAAGTTCAACACCATCCAGGACAAAGCAGCCCGCTTGATTGGCACCCCATCCACCACCTTAAACATTCACTTCCTCTACCACCGATGCACAGCAGCAGCAGTATGTGCCATATACAAGATGCACTGCAGCACCTTCCAAACCCGCAACCTCTACCGCTTAGAAGGACAAGGGTAGCAGATGCATGGGAACACCACCACCTGAAAATCACAAAAATAGCTGGAAAAACTCAGCAAGTCTGACAACATCTGTGGAGAGGAAGGCAGAGTTAACGTTTCGAGTCAGTATGACTCTTCGTCAGAACTCACATTCTGTTCTGCTCCAGTTCTGATGAAGAGTCATACGGACTCGAAACGTTAACTCTGTCTTCCTCTCCACAGATGCTGTCAGACCTGCCGAGTTTTTCCAGCTATTTTTGTTTTTGTTTTTGTTTCAGATTTCCAGCATCCGCAGTATTTCCCTTTTACCTGAAAATCGCACACCATCCTGACTTGGAACTGTATTGCCATTCCTTCACTGTGTCTTCATTATTTTTCATCAAATCATATTTTTGTTAAACACATACTGGTGTCAAGGAAAAACCATTTATTTTTACATGTAAATTACTCCAGCAGTATCGGTCATACTGTATATGTTTTGGTTGTGATTACAGCAGAAACAAATAAGCAACCCAACCTGTCAAGTTTTCAGGTAATTTTGATGTTGGTTTAGTCACATTGCATGCTGGGAGATGACCTACATGTACTATTTTACATTTTAATGTATAACTTGTTTTTCTGTAAGTGGGGAGGGACCATAAGTACATGGCGCGATTTGAGCATTTTGTTATTTTGCCCTCTCTGCTGCCCTCTCTGTTGGGGGAGATGTAAATCAAGTTGGTTCAACAATTGCTTCCTGCAGTTCAGATGTGTTCGTCTTAGAGCAATACACAACAGGTGGGAAGGTGGTCCACAATAACCCTTCCTGCCCCAGACTTAATCAGGGTTGGTCGGGAGTGGGGGAGGGAGGGAGGAAGGCGGCAGGGTCTCCCTGCCCTTTCACCCTCTTGCCTGATTAAATACCCACGTCCAAACTTGCTGCCACGGGTGCATTAAATTCCGCCTTAAAAATGCAAGCCTGACAGTGGGGTTTACAGCTGAGAATCTGCTATTGAACATTCAGCTGTGTTGGTGCACAGCGAGTGGTGAAAACTGGACAGGAAACATAACTGTCGTGGATCAGTGTTAGGCTTCAATCAAAAGAAAGAAATAGCTTATTAATGGCTATTTTTTGACAGGATTTATATTGTTGCACATTGACGCTGACATTGAACTGCCTCTTCTCGCACTGGTAAAAGACTTGCAAGTTGCACCATCAAAACTGTCGAACTGAAGTTGTTGCCGGATTTGTTCTTGCACAAGAGATAATGGAAAATAGATCATGGAAAACTTTGGACTTTAGTCAGCAATGAGCACGTTTCCTACGGCCCCTTCTGACCCTCAAGTTCTGCTTTACAGGCACCTGCTCCAAATGTCCAAACTCGTGTTGTGCTTTTGCTTTGAGGAAATTCCGACTCTACTTAACTCCAGTCTCGGCTACAACAACATATCTGTCTGTCCCCTGGAAGACTCTTTTTACTCCACTTTTCAGACAGTGTCTGAGAGTAGGATTTAAAGGTGCAACATGAGAGGGGAGTGGAAATGGACAGATCCCCTCCCAGCCACCTATACCCTCAGACACACACACTTTCAGAAACTACACATTTTCTTATTGGAACAAAAGACATAACTCTAAACTCAAAGTGATGCAGTGAACTGAAATGCCCACATTGCGAAGTAAGATAGAAAGTGTGGATAAAGTGTAGATTCTGATTCTCCTTCGAACAACCTGTTCATGTTGCAATTATAATTCAAAACTGGATCTTCCACATAGAAGGTAAACACTGAGATTTGGCCGATATTTAAGTTAGGGAATTTCATTTAGTTATCAATGAGAGTTATTTGATTGTTATTTGATTTTGTGTGGGAATTGGAAACAGTTTGTAATCTCACTGGACATTGTAGGTCTGCTGAGTAATACTGTTTGGTTTGGAAATTATTGATATACAATCCAACCCAATCATTCTAAAAAGCTGGCTTTTTAGGACAGGTCTCGCCTCCTTCTTTAAGAAAGGACAATGATTGATTCGCTGTAAGTTTCCCGTCATTGTCAAATCTACCGACTTCTATATAGAATACAAAAAAAGGATTTGCTCCTGGGTAGAATGGAACTTCGTGGCACATTTGCCTATTTTTGTCAATTAAAAATAACTCTATTATTTTTATTCCTTCGACAGATTATAAATGAAAGTATCTTTAAAATCTTTCATTCAGGCCTAAACTGAGAGAACAGATACAATTTCCCTGATTAGATCTTGTAATGCAGTAACATGAAATTATACCTAAAATTGTCATTATATAAATAAGTAGCCCATGATCTCTTATGAATGCCTCCAGTATGTGGTTCAGACAGGACTGTGTGCACTTGCTGGCAACTCTATCTGGTTTGTTTCTAATGGATTTTCTGGAATTTTCTGTCTCAGATGTACACAACATTCCACCCTAGGCTCTAATATCCAACCTCCAAAGGTCAACTATAAAACCCAGTACAATTGCAGGTGCACAACAGGATGTTAGCTGGAAGCCGCACACTCTGTAAATTCTAACTGCTGCAATGTAGCTGCTAATTAAAATTTATGAATTACTGAAGAGACCCTTATTTTGATCTATCAAGCGGTGACATTTCATTTTTTAAATATTCCATTTCAAACAAAATAATTAAAGGACAGATTATGAATCACTTGCTCTGTTGAATTTCCAGAAGCTTTTTTTCCCCCTGATACGTCTTGCACTTGTGTTACAGATAAGCCTCGTGTGATTTTTTTTGTGCTCCGAGAACATATGAAATATAATAAATAAGAGCAGGACATCTGTGAGGTTGCACTTCCTATTTTTTTATTCTTTCATGGGATCTCAACATCACTGGCTAGGCCAGCATTTGTGGCTCATCCTGCGTTGCCCTTGAGAAGGTGGTGGTGAGCTGCCTTCCTGAACCGCTGCAGTCTGTCTGGTGCAAGTACACCCACAATGTCCTTAGGAAGGAAGTTCCAGGATTTTGACCCAGCAACAGCGAAGACACGGCAAGTTCCAAGCCGGGATGGTGTGTAGCTTGGAGGGGAACTTGCAGGTAGTCGTGTTCCCACGCATCCAGGGCCCTAGTCCTTCTAGGTGGTAGACGTCACAGTTTCAGAAGGTGTTGTTGAAGGAACCTTGGTGAGTTGCTGCAATGCATTTTGTGGATGGTACACACTGCTGCCACTGTGCACTGGTGGTGGAGGGGGGCTGAATGTTTACAGTGTGTTATGGGCAGGCAATGCTGTGAATGGATGTGACCCATCATCCCTATAATGACAACCTCTCGCATAACTTTTGCAATGGCAGCAGTGCAAGGAAAAACCTTTGAATAGTGCAAGCGAGTTCTCTAGGGTGAAAGTCTTGTGGCGCACTGGTAGTGTACCTACCTCTGGGGCCAGAAGCTCTGGATTCAAGTTGCACTTCAAGACTTGATGGCCACCAAAGGTGTGTTCATAGCATAGCCAAACAGGTAGATGATCAGCCTGTAAATCCTTCCAATATGCCTGATGGCAGGTGATAAGAGTGGGTGAGATTCCTGGTCAGCCATATTGCAGAAGGCAACAGCAAATCACTGCAGTGCCTTGCCAAGCATAATCATGGACCAGTCCAGTGGGAGTCCATGGTTGCCAACATGGCACCGGAAGGAGGAAGAGGAGTACTTTAGGATATTATCAGGGGTTTTCTAAGAATTTAATTGAGGAAAGCTCCTTGCTGGTCCAACTGAAACTTTCGAAGGTAAGGTTGGGAATATGATGGGTAATTTCCAACTTGCTGCCCACCACTGCCTTCTTGTCCATCTGGAGAAGATATTGGAAATTTCGGAGTTGAGGGGGTGGGGGGAGCATGAATGTGATTTTCTAAAACTTCTCTTATTGTGTGCTGTGTGTTGCCTCTGCATTCAATGTACTCTGCCGATAAGGGACACTAAGCCCCCTGACAAAAGTTGGAATTTACCTTATATAATTAAAAAGAAATGCATTTCAGATTTTCTGCTGAGGGGAAATTTGACTGAGGTGCATAAAGCTATGAGGGCCTAGATAGAGTGGACAGGAAGGACCTATTCCTGTGAGTAACAAGGTCAATTACCAGGGGGCAAAGATTTAAAGTGTTTGGTAGACGGATTAGAGGGAAGTCGAGGAGTAATTTTTTCACCCACCGGGTGACGAGGGTTTCAAACTCACAGCCCAAAAAGGTGCTGGAGGTAGAAAACCACTTTGCGTTTAAAAAATCACTTGGATATGCCCTTGAAGTGTGATAAGCTACAAAGCTATGGATTAAGAACCGGAAAATGGGATTAAGCTGGATGGCTCTTTTTCGGCTGGCACAGACATGACGGGCTGAATGGCCTTCTGTGCTGTAAATCTGTAAAATCCATGAGAAAGTTCTACCTTTGCGTCGGACCAATGATACCTTTGCTTCTGGGAAGTTATAGATCACCCTGAACTGCACCATCCTGTGAGGTGGGAACAGGATCGACCTAGGGATATGTATAAACCTGACTGACGCAGGACACCACACCAAACTTTCTGTCACTGGCATCCTGATGATATTCATCAGACAATGTGCTGCAGCTACATTTGTGTGGGTCGTCTTTGACCTGCCATTTCTGAGAAACTTAGATGCCGTCAGATCACGGAGTAACGATGCTGAAACTGACAAATTGGACAATATTTTCTGGAGATTTGTGGGGTTTTCGGAACTCGCACAGTTGCTGCTTTGCTCCCTGTTTGAACTCCCTTCACCATGTACTGCCGGAGAGGAAGAAGACAGGTTAATTTTGCCTGGGATTTTGCCAAAACTCATTCTACCATTGAATGCCAATAGGTGAAAGGGTATCACATGGGGCTGGTCCATGCCTCCGATTTGCCCCTCCCTCCGCCTGAGGGTGTGTGTGTGTGTGTCCTCCGCTTGACATCTTTCCCATGGAGTTCGTAGATCTCTCCAAATGACTACTCACTACGGTAGTAACTCACATCTCACCATTGTGCAGAACCATCACACCACAGACTGGAGCTGCAATGTCCTGCGCTGTCAGTGTCAACCACCATAGCCTTTTAGAATTCTTGCTTAAAGTTCAATTATCCCTTTAGTCTTTTAACAGCTCCTGAATAAAGAAATCTGGAACCTAATAAAAACACACTGGAGATAATATGAAAATGGGAAGAGATGTATGACAGGCGGCTTATCGATTATTTGTTTCATATGAACGTCCAAAGGCAAATTTACTCCTGCTGCCAATTTTAAAATTTCACTTAATTTTTTTTAAAAAATGGAAACAGTCGAGCGTTTATTCCACTAACTGTAGCGCCTTTTTTTTTGCCACATCTCCCAGCTTATAGGTCACCACATAACTAGCATTGCTGGGTTTGACTAGTTTAAAGTTTGTGCAGCTGACCCGAAATTTAATTGTTCTTGTCAATTTCCATGCGCACATATGGTGAGCAGAACTTTGCTGTGCACATGTGGATAGCACCAGCCCGTCCAACCAGAGAGCGAGGCAGAGCCCGCAGCCTGTGTCACACAATTAAATGCCCAGTTGTGCTTGATCGCAGGCAGTTTTAGGTTCCTGCGGAGCCACATTTACTGTGGGCCAGACCAAAACATTTGAAATTTATTCCACAAAAAATCCCCAACAGCTGGCAAAGATCATCACCTCATCAGTCTGGGCAGGACTTGAATCCAGATCCCAGAGAGGAAAGGACCTAATCCATTTTCTTTCCCTGCTGTAACACTGTCAACCACCCCCCCCCCACCCCCCCCACCCCTTGCCTTGACTGCTATCCTGTTTTCACGCTCCTTGGTCAGCAAATTCCTATAACCCAGACGTTGGAAAAGCCCATGCGAAAACAAAACCACCAGATGTGCCAGCTGTGGCATCACTTGCCTCTCAATCACAAAGTTCCGGGTTCAAGTCCCACTCCAGCGCCTGAGCACAAAAATCAAGGCTTTTTAAAAATTCATTCATGGGGTGTGGGCTTCGCTGGCTGGGCCAGCGTTTATTGCTCATCCTCAGTTGCCCATAAGAAGGTGGTGGTGAGCCATCTTCTTGAACTACTGCAGTCCCTGTGGTGTAGGTACACCCACAGTGCTGTTAGGGAGGGAGTTCCAGGACTTTGACCCAGTGACAGTGAAGTAACAGCCATGTATTTCCAAGTCAGGATGGTGAGTGACTTGGAGGGGAACTTGCAGGTGGTGGAGTTCCCATCTATCTGCTGCCCTTGTCCTTCTAGATGGTAGTGGTCGTGGGTTTGGAAGGTGCTAACTAAGGAGCCTTGGTGATGCATCTTGCTGCAATGCAGCTTGTCGATGGTACACACTGCTGCAACTGTGCGTCGGTGGTGGAGGGAGTGGATGTTTGACGAGGTGGTGCCAATCAAGCAGGCTGATGCTCCAGTGCAGTACTGAAGGAGTGCTGCACTCTCTCAGGTGCCGTCTTTCAGATGAGATGTTAAACTGAGGCTCCATCGACCTGCTCGGGTGGATGTAAAAAATCCCGTGGCACTATTTCGAAGAAGAGCAGGGGAGGTATCCCAGTGTCCTGGCCAATATTTATCCAACAATCAACATCATAAGAATCAGATTATCTGGTCATTGGTGTTTGTGGGAGCTTGCTGTGCGCAAATTGGCTTCTGCTTTCCTACATTACAACAGTGACTGCTTCAAAGAGTACTTCATTGGCTGCAAAATGCTTCAAGGTGTCCGATGAACGTGAAAAGCACCACAGAAATGCAAGTCTTTTTTATTTTTACTACTAGGGAATCACTGACCTATTTTTGTGGAATAAATTTCATGCATTTTGGTCTGGTTCATAGTAAATGTGGCTGCACAGGAACTAAAAGCGCCTGCAATTAGGCACAACTGGGCATTTAATGGTCTGACACAGAGAGCAGGCTCTGCTTCACTCCCTGGTTGGCCAAACTGGTGCTGTCCACATGTGCACAGCAAACTCAAATCACCAAGTGTGCACATGGAAATTGACAAGAATGATTAATTTCAGGTCAGTTGCACAAATTTTAAACAAGTTAAACCCAGCAAGCTAGTTGTGCTAGACCTGTAAGATGAGAGACTTTGAAAAAATGAGATGCAGCAAGTTGGTGGAATAAATGCTACAGACTGTTTGCTTTAAAAAAATTCAAGTCAAAGTCATTGCTGAAATGCAAATGTAGAATTGAATGTGGATACTATTCAGAAACTGTTTAAAAACAGAGAAAAAAAAAACAGTGACACTCAGCTGATCAATCCAACATTGGTGTGCAGAACACACAGTGAAGATTTCATCAGAACTGGAAGAGATTAGGGATGGACGGCTTGAACAAATGCAACAGAGAGACAGAGGAAGGAGAAGAACGAATAACACATGCTGCTTTTCAGTTCCCACTGGCTCCTGAACTACTGCAGTCTGCTTCACTTTGCCTTTTTATGCTTCCGTTTCTATCTATCTAACCCTGCCCCCTACAACCCTGTCAACTCTCCATGTGTTCTCTTCCTCACCAAAGCCTTCTGTTTCTCTCATTGTGCCTCCTGGTAAGCCAACATCCAGGACTATATGAGCCACAATTTAACATTGGGAAAACTGAAGCCGCTGTCTTTGACCCCCCCGCTACAAACTCTGCTCTGATTGCCTCCGATTCCATTCCCCCCCTGGCCAGGGGCTCGGGCTGAACTAAGCTGTTCACAACCTTGGCGTCCTATCTGATCCTGAACTGAGTTTCTATCTCTGTATTCAATCCATCACAAATAGCACCTACTTTACTGTAGTAAAATGTCCCAATATGAGTGGAATTTGACAAGAAAATTGACATCAAGCACAAAAAGAAAATATTAGGAGGGGTGACTAAAAGCTTGATCAAATATATAGGGTGGAATCGATCGTGCCCACCGGCGTTGGGTGTGCTTGGCAGCAGGAGCAGACAATATGGCGTTGGGAACCTGATTGTAATACATCTGCATATCATTATAAGGCCAGCCCGCCAGAATCATCTCTCCCCCACCTCCCGCTGGATCGTCCGCACGTCCATGTGTTTCACAACAGCATTTTTAAGGTGTGCACTTGGCGGGTTGCACTGTGAGGGGAACTCGGAGGTGAGCGCACAGTAACATTGCGCAGCACTCGCCAGGGTCACCTGTTGGACTTCAAGGTTGAGATGTGATGGAGACGTGGGGGCAAGGGCTGCCCTGCGGTTGAGGCATTTTTGGGAGGGGGCAAGGGCTGCCCTGCAGTTGAAGGTAGTACAAAAGGACATTCGGGTTGGGGGGGTGGGGTGGGGGGGGAAGCAGCCACACATTAGGGAAACCTTGTATAAAATGGCCATTCCTCTGCAGCTGAGACTGTTCAGGTGCAGCCACATTGACATGATTGGAGTCGGGCCTCTAGCTTATCTGACCACTCAAGCAATGCAGGGGGTTGTAAATGCCACCAAATGCTCTGGAGCTTTTCACCCTTTAGCCATCAACTGCAAGCTAATGAGCATTTTAGTGGACCGCAGAATGGTTGGATGACTGGGCACGTTGTACAACCTCCTTGTTAAAGCTGGACGTGGGGCAGTCACTGCTGGAGGTGCTCACAGCCCTTTGCAAATTCATCATCTTGGTTTGGACCAGCCCCCACCTTGGCTTAAGCTAACAGTGCAGCCTTGCAGTGTGGGTTAGGAGAATGCCTGTGCCTGAGCTGAGAGCACAGCCTGCAGTCCAATGGGCAAAGCTGCTGCCAATCGGTCAGGTGGAGTGGGGCCGAGGTGGGTGGGGTTTCAGGCAGCCAAACAGCGCACTAAACTCTGGCCATCAGTGGTGACCAGCACTCTCCAGGATGCATTAAGGGGCCTTCAGACTTAACCAAAGGGGGTTCTTAGTACACCCAAGCTAATCCACGTGTCCCTTTCTTTCATCCTGCAGGGGGAGAACATCAGGAGCATGGAGCCTGGTGACCTAGCTGTATGCCTCGTGGCATACAGAGAGCGGAGACAAAGGAGAAGAGAGCGACTGAGGCGCCTGGCAGGGCAGAGGGAGGAGCAGCTGGGGCCCCTGCACACGCTGCTGAAGAGCCACAGCGAGCCATCATTGGTCAGCACCTAGGCAGACCCAAGATCTATAGATGCCGCCTTTCATTCCTGCAGATAACTGAGAACCAGTGCTGCTGAAGACTGCACATGTCTAGGGAACTGGTCAGTCACATCTGCCACCTGCTGCAGGATTTGGCACCACACGGGCATGGAGGGCATCCACTGCCAGTGGCTGTGAAAATGACCGTGGTGCTCAATTTTTATGCCAGTGGCTCCTTTCAGGGCTCCACAGGTGACCTCTGTGGGATTTCACAATCCGCCACCCACAAATGTATCTATGAGGTCTCAGATGCCATCTTCGCGAGGGTACACAACTTTGTGCATTTCGCCTGGGACCAAGAGAGCCAGAATGCAAGAGCACTGGGATTTACCCAGATCTCGGGTTTCCCACAGTTGCAGGGCGCCATCAACTGTACTCACATGGCGCTCAGATCTCCGTGGCAACAAGGGGTCAACTATGTCAACTGCAAGGGACTCCATTCGCTGATTGTACAGCTGATGTGCGACCTGGCAGGGGAGAGACCATGATCATGAAGGTGGTTCTCCCAGGACAAGGCTAGCCCATTGCACTTTGGGTATGCTGACGCCTGTGATGTCCCCAAATGCGAGCTACTTGACTGCAAGATTTGTGGAAGTGGAGGGCTGTGTCCGTGCTCTCCCCTGATTTGTAAATTGAAAAACAGAGTTTGTCTTTATGTCTTCCAACGAAGAGAGCTGAAACTTGCACTAGTTTCCTCTCTGCAATTCATGTTATCCTTCCTGCAATTACCCTTTCCCACTGGAAATTTTCTCCCTGATTGCCCCCAAAAAATTCACCACCGATACATCCTGCAGGCCTGCACACATCTCCCAGGGAGTATCTACCACTCCTACCTCCTCTGTCAATCACAGATCCCTGATGTCTTCCAGGGTCCACAGAGGCTGCAGGGTTGGCTCCTCGGGGACAAGGGCTACCCACAGAGGATGTGGCTGATGACACCCGTGCGGCGGCCTCAGACTGCAGCAGAGCGACGCTATAATGAGGCTCATGCTGCAGCTCACAGCTTGGTGGAGCAGACCATCGGGATGCTGAAGATGAGGTTCCAGTGCCTGGACCGGTCTGGTGGAACCCTGCATACAGTCCACAGAGGACGTCGCACATCGTGGTCGTTTGCTGCACCTTTTACATCCTGGCGCGGCAATGGGGAGAGGGGCTGGTTGAGGAGGAGATGCAGGAGCTGGAGGTCTCCTCCGATGAGGAGGGCGTTGACGGTGATGAGGGTGAGGAGATCCTTGAAGGCGACGATGATGAAGATGAGGCCCTCGCACTGACCAGATGAGGTAGGTGGATTCGGGAGGCCCTCATAGCTGCTGGATTTGTGGAGGATGATGACGACATGCAGTGGCGAGACAGCAGAGATCCTCACATTGCATCTATGAATGTTTGACGCCAGTCTGGCTTATGGCAGTGCCAATACCCTCTGTGAGAATGCTCCTGTCATGGAGATGCAGTGGAGGCCCTGACAATCGCTCGATCGCAGGAGGATGATGACAACCTGCAGTGGGGACACTCCATAGATCTTCACCCTACCTAAAAGGTGCTGAGAGCACATGGAGAGTATGAGAGAACTCAGTGACGCTTGCCCACGACACTCTGGCAGCAATGACCAGCACCATTGAGGTGCAGGCATCAGTAATGTGTCCAGTGAGTGTGAGGCTGGACATCACTTTGGTCTGAAGGCTGCACAAAGCACAGGGAAGAGGCCCTGGACTGTGACACCTGCCTTTACTGCAGAAAGGTTTCACATCTGCGTGACACGAACACTGCTCATCAGAGCAAGGAGCCCTAGGCAGGGAGACATTCTTGGGACTTGATTTACAATAGTGAACAACAGTGAATAATATAAGTGATTAAAGCCCGTGCCCAGGCTGTGCAACTACATCTTCTTAACTTTCCTAACCCTGCCGCTACATCTTGGTGCTTCCCTGACATCCACAGCGGAGGTGGAGGCAGCCTGCTGACTGCTACGCCCTGCCTGTGATGACCTTGGCCGGTGTCCTCTAGATGGCTGAGATCTGGAGGGCCCCGGCCTGCTTTTGGGATCCTGCTGTGTGGCAGTGGCACCCTCTTCGACCTGTGGAGCTGGGGCTGCTGATGTCACAGGTAGAGTTAATTTGGATGGGCCGGAAACACCCGGAGTCTCCTGGATGGATGGCTCCAGGGGGGATACCTGCTGATCCTCGTCCCTATGGGTGCCCGAGGGTCTCTGCTGACTTCTTGAGGAGAAGGGGTAGCTGGAGTGAGATCAGGCTGCCCTGTACCCCTCTCATGTACACACTGTTGGAGGCCAACTATGGTGTCAGTGATGGAGTTCAGCCCATACAGCAGTGCAGGAGCAATGTCCTGGACCAAGGTCTCCAGGTCAGCCACCATCCTGCTAGTGTTGATCTCAGTGCATTGGCATGCCGGCGCTATCACCTCAGACTGAAGGCGGATGTACCCCTCCATCGTGCCTTGCAATCTGAGGAGTGCAGCGGACATCCCTTCCTGATGTTCCTGAGCTTGCCTTTGCAGCTCCAGCAACTGTGACATGACCGAGTCCAGAGGCTCCTCATCTGGCTCAGACTCAGTAAATTTCTGGCCTCCAGCAATCCTCTGAGTGCTGGACACCTGGCAAGCCTTGATTGGAGGCCTTGGGTCGTGGACTGTCTTGGCAGTTTCCCAGATGTGCCTGCGAAAGCAAGGAGCGATAATTAGTGCATGGCAGTGGCCTGTGAAACAGGACACATCACTCACAGTCTAATGGATGTTGCACTGCTGGATCCTCACTTGGTAGGGCAGCGCCGACCTCACCGTCAGCACAGGACCGGTCCAGCTCCTCGCCGGCCAGCTGGATGGCTCTGTTTTCAAAGTCAGTGAGGACCTTGATTTCGGGCATTCCTCCACCGGTCTGCAACCTCTCCCTCTTGTTGCATCCCAGCTTGATCTGTATGAATAGAGATGGAGAGAGTGTAAGCAGGGCACTTGCCAGGCCACATGATAATTTTGCCCGACACGTATGGGTGGCGAGTGGTCCCATGGATGGGAAGAGGACAACGACGGTGTGTGTGAGAGAGTGAATGGTGATGTCCCTCTCACTGGCAGTGACTGAGGGCCCTGTGGATGTGTGATGGGTGTGTGAATGTGTGAGTTGAGAGTGATGAGAAGGTGGCGGAAAGGAGATCATTCGTCCTCTTGCGGCACTGGGTGGCTGTCCTCTTTTGCAGGGTATTGGCACTGACCACCGCCTCCCAAGCCGGATTAATGATGTTGCTGCCCGTCCTGAAGCCAGAATGCAGATAGAGGACATCCCAGCGAGGCTCCACTGCGTCGAGGGATGCGTCATTGAACCTGGGGGCTGCAGTCTTCTTGCCTTTCGGGGCCATATCTTCCGTGCAGGAGTTGGGCTGGAAGCACTGAGAGGTGTGTGCGTGGCTAGGCTTCAAATATGGCTCCCGGCATGATGGGCGAATGAGAGCCCACCCGCCATGGAAATGGTGAGTTTCCCGGGAATGCATAATTAATGTAGCGGGTTTGGGTCGCTACGGTGTGAGAAGCCGCCATTGCGGCTGGCGAGTTGTTTTACCTGCCCGCTATCGCACTTAGTGCAAATCTGGGACAATTCCACCCAGAGGTTTTAAGGAGGGTCTTGAAGGAGGAGAGATACACAGTGAGGCTTAGGGAGGGAATTCAAGATCTTAGGACAACGGCAGCTGAAGGCATCTCCCCCAAAAGTTAGGGAAAGGGAGTGGTAGATGCGCAAGAGGCCAGAGTTGGAGCAGGGGCGCAGATATCTCTGAGGTTTGAAAGGCTGGAGGGGGTGGGGGGGGGCGGTCACCGAGATAGGTGGGGGGGGCGAGGCTATGGAAGGATTTGAAAACAAGGGTGAGAATTTTAAAATCAAGTCATTGCCAGAGAGAGAGCCAGGTGAACTCCAGTTTATGGAGGGTGCAAAATGAACCCGAGGAAATTCCTGACTCAATAAGATTTTGTGAGTCACCTGAAGAATCAGCTGCATCGGGTTGGTGCCCAAATTTACAAATCTGGGCCTGCTGCCAATGAGGATGGCACTGCCAACAGGGTCTGGCTAAATGAGGACTATTATCTCCTTAGTTGTGGACTGTTGGTCGATGGTTATCTTTTAAAACCCTCCAAAGCTGTCACACACGTTACACTCAAATCTCAAATTTCTTGAGACGGGAATAGCAGTGCAACACATGACAATTAATTCCATCAAGCTACTTATTTTGACAACACCAGAAAAAGCTATTTAATGCCTTTTGCAGTTTCAGTCAGTTGTAACCTGAAATGTGTTCGGGTCTGAGGGTTATCAGTCAGAAGGAGGCAGTTATAGTCAGCAGTAAGTTCTGCACATTTTGCAGGGACTCCCAATGGGACAGGTGGTTGTCACTATGGTGTTGTGTTTGAAATGGTTGGGGAAATGAGTTTGTTGCGCGTAACTAACCCACGCGTTCAGCTTGCAGCCTGGGCCACATTATCCAATGGCGGCACCAAGTGAATGGGGAATGGCTGCTTCCTGTTAAATAGCTTCCTGCCTGCCCATGACCGAGTGAGGCCTTGGTATTTTTATAACATGCCGTCCATTGACTTCCCACCTAGATTGGGTGGAAAGCGGCTTCTGGCCTATGGAAGTTCAGGTGGCCCGGAGTCTGGTTAACTCAGGTTAGCGCAGGGCCCAAAGTTCTGGCAATTGGGGCAGTGGTTTCCTGATGTGGAAGATGGAAAACTGGACCACTCGGGCCTAAATTTCCCTTGCAGGCCTTGCAGGAGTGACCTTTCTGGAGGACGGATAAAAAGATGAAATATGGGAAAAAGAATGAAACAGGTCAGTTAAATAACTAATTACTGCAGGTCCTGCCACATCATTGTTACTGTAGTAATTTCCTCTGATTCAGTATATTAATGGTTCAAACAACATCCATTTTATGCGATGAACCTTGGAAACTTGCTTCACATTGCAACCAATCATGACGCAGAGATGGTAAAAAGGTAACATGATGGGTGACTTGTACAAGAATAACAGCCCCGGAATGAGGTTGAGTTGAACCATGCAAGAGGTGAGTCGAATGCAAATAATTTGCATTATTGGCTCTTAAGAAGTTTATCTGGATAAGCCCTTTGTTTCCCACAGTGGGGTGGGTGGGGGGTTGGTAGGGTGTGGGTGGGGTATGGATCAGGGTGGGTGGGGGTTGGTAGGGTGTGGGTGGGGTGTGGATCAGGGTGGGTGGGGGTTGGTAGGGTGGGGTATGGATCAGGGTGGGTGGGGGTTGGTAGGGTGTGGGTGGGGTGTGGATCAGGGTGGGTGGGGGTTGGTAGGGTGTGGGTGGGGTGTGGGTCAGGGTGGGTGGGGGTTGGTAGGGTGTGGGTGGGGTGTGGGTCAGGGTGGGTGGGGGTTGGTAGGGTGTGGGTGGGGTGTGGATCAGGGTGGGTGGGGGTTGGTAGGGTGTGGGTGGGGTGTGGATCAGGGTGGGTGGGGGTTGGTAGGGTGTGGATCAGGGTTGGTAGGGTGTGGGTGGGGTGTGGATCAGGGTGGGTGGGGGTTGGTAGGGTGTGGGTGGGGTATGGATCAGGGTGGGTGGGGGTTGGTAGGGTGTGGGTGGGGTATGGATCAGGGTGGGTGGGGGGTTGGTAGGGTGTGGGTGAGGTGTGGATCAGGGTGGGTGGGGGGTTGGTAGGGTGTGGGTGGGGTATGGATCAGGGTGGGTGGGGGGTTGGTAGGGTGTGGGTGGGGTATGGATCAGGGTGGGTGGGGGGTTGGTAGGGTGTGGGTGGGGTGTGGATCAGGGTGGGTGGGGGGTTGGTAGGGTGTGGGTGGGGTGTGGATCAGGGTGGGTGGGGTTTGGTAGGGTAGGGGTGGGGTGTGGATCAGGGTGGGTGGGGGTTGGTAGGGTAGGGGTGGGGGGTTGGTAGGGTGTGTGTGGGGTAGGGTGTGGGTGGGGGTTGGTAGGGTAGGGGTGGAGGGGGTGGGGTGCCATCTCTGGAACTGAATTCCACCCATTAACTAACTCTCCCCCACAGTTGCTGCCAGATCTTCTGAGTATTTCCAACACTGGTTTTACTGCGAATGCATCATAGTTCACAAATCGAGGTGGGTAAAACCTCACATTACATTTGCACTCATTTGCTTTGGTGATGCTATATTTACCAAATGAAGTTATATAAATAATATCTTCAAATTACAATCAATGGAGATAGATCTACCAATAATTGCCATACATTAACAAGCAGTGTCCAATACTTCAAACAGATCTGTGAAAGCATTTAGAGTCATAGAATTGTAACAGCACAGAAGGCGACCATTCAGCCCATAGTGTCTGTGGTAGCTCTGCTAAGGAACAATTCACATACTGCCCCTCCCCTGCCACCTCCCCACATCCCTGCACACTCCTCCTTTTCAGAAATTTAGAAAATTTAGAAAGGCCAGAAAAATTCACGGCACAGAAAGAGGCCACTCTGCCATTGTGTCTGCGCCAGTGGAAAAACGAGCCTCCCCACCCCCACCCCCACCCCCACCCGCTTAATCCCATCTTCCAGCACTTGGTCTGTAGCCCTGGAGTTTACGAGACTTCAGATGCATATCCAGGCGTCTTTTACGTGAGGTGAGGGTTCTGCCTCTACTACCCTTTCATGCAGTCAGTTTTCAGTCACTTTATTCAATTGTATACAGTAGGGGAAAGCCCTGGTTAGATGTCCTGTAGATTCACGATGGGCCAAAGGGCCTGTTTCTGTGCTGTATAACTCTATCACTCTAAAACAGCATAGACCAGCAAGTCACAGCAGGTGCACCATATGACATCTAAAGAAGCCAAACTATCTAACACAAGCTGCCCAGTGATCTATTTCAGCAAGGTGCCCGCCTGTGCACTCATGCAGCTGATGCCTATGTTCACTTCGAGGTTCCTACCAATCACAGACAGATACAAGGACACAAAATGTACATTCCTGAAATTGATCTTCTCTACAGAATTTCAATGCTCTCGGAACTTTAAAAAAAATGCATCGGCTGTCTCAATTCCTACAGGCAATGGGGGAGGACACTATAACTGAAGAATCCTGCTTCGAACATTATTAAGTAGGCTCTTATTTCTGAGCATATTAGCAGCAAGTCTTTATTAACAATTCATGACTATATACATATATACAGTAGAGGGCACAAGTACGGAGCTGACACCATCCGAGGTCTTTATACATCTCTGGCCATCTCTAGACTGACCCTAGCTCTGGGTCATGTGCCTTCTTCCATCACTGTTTGCGATACTGTATTCAGTCCCACATTAACCCTGTATGTACCAGACCCTACTGCTACACCTGCCCACCCCCAAGTCTTTATCCCATGGACATAGAGTTACTTTAGTTTACTTCAAGTCTTAGGTTGTTCTAACCCTTGTGCATTGACCTTATTTTTACAACCTTAATGCTATTCCAGCATCATTACTATTACAGTATTAACATTAACAACATTCTTGCTACCCCATTTCACCACTTCACGTCCTTGAAGTTGGAGGTTCAGGTAGTCTGAAGGCCTTATAAACCTTCCACATCTTGTTCACTGTTCTGGGAGAGTGGTTCTGGATCTTGTTGTTGGCTTGGAGGTTGGGTATGGATTCATCCTTTTCTTCCATTGCTTGATGTTAAACCACGCCTGGTTAGTCTCGCTGGTTTGGCAGTGCATGGTCGCTCTTCCTCTTGATTGCTTCTTGCAGAGTAGACGAAAATAGTATTCATCTGCTTGGCGGTGCCTTTTCATCTTTTTCCGTTTGTGGCATTGGGAAGCTCTCTGAGGCTGAGGAAGGGCATCCTTGTGGCAAGAAGATTGAATAACATGCTCACCTCTGCTTTCTATTGTTGATGGTGTGAGGCTGCTATGAGGTTCCAGCATCCCTTGTGGTTCTGAAAAGCTGGCTGGAAGCTGCTGTGTGTGCACAGTGGTTGGTGTGTCTACCAGCTGTACCATCATTGTGGTTGGAGGTAGCGGCTCCTCAGACTATTGATCCTTCTCTGGTACCATTTCCACCAGAGGTGCTATGGTAATCTTGTGTGCGGTAGGTTGGTCTCACCATCGGTACTTTCCAGGACCTGGAATGATGATGGACAAACCTGCTCCACAAAAATAAGAGAAGAGAGATTGCAGGTGAAATGAGAGTTGGAATACTCTTTAGTGTTTGAGGATTCAGAACCGTGCTGTTCTGGCTGCCTAATAACAGTGGTAGTTTTGGCATCTTCTGTTGTCTGGAAGAGATCGAGGGCGACGCAGACATCCCTGCTCAGAAGAGAGAAAGGCTGATTCCGGACAACATACGTCAGCTCAAAGGTCTGTTTGTTGCCATAACTCAGTGGTTCAGGGATCATGCCAATGACTGGCAGTCGGACTCATTCCATACAGTGGAGTGTCCATTGTTTGAATCCAAAGGCTTTGGAGCCATGGTTCCTCGTCTGACAGGACTGCGACGCTGGCACCTGAATCTGATTTAAAATTTGTTAGATGACCATTTACCAGGATGTCAGTGTTCCAAGATGAAGAGCCGCGTTCTCTGATGTCACCAAAAGACATGGTTGTACGTCTCCGGGGTTTTCAGTCTCGACCTCGTGAATGACCTTTGGGCTGTGTGTGCCGGGCTGGAGTTTTGACTTGCACAATTTACCAAAGTGCCCCTGTCGGTTGCAGTGGGAGCATTGGGCAGTGCTCGCTGGACACTGATCTTTCCTGAGAGAGTGCTTCGCACCGCAGCGCTGGCAAGGTCACTCCGCTGGCCAGTTCAGAAATTGATTTCCTTGACTAGGGTTGTCCCTGCCTTTCTGTGACCTGATATGGTGGACTGAGGGTTGGGTTCTGCCCCAAGAAGAGTTCTCTCCCCTTAGGATTGTCCTGTGTTGTTCACTTAGCTCAGACAGTCTAACTAGTTGGACAGCCTTATCTAGGTTAAGATCACCTTTAGCTTGTAGGAGGTCAGAGAGTGAATTGTCTGCAAGACCCACTACGATTCTGTCTCAGATGGATTCAGACTTTAAATCGCCATATTCACATCGCTCTGTCAGCCTGTAGGGATCATTTATAAAGGAACTGACAAGTTCCTCAGGCAGTAGGACTCTCGAATTAAATATTTCTCTCTCCAATATGTTATTGGATCTCAAGTTGAAATAAACGTTGAAGGATTTTAAACCATCATCAAATTTGGCAGAAGACTCATTGATAGCTTGTTGTGCAATTGTGTCATTTGCAATTGGCCCAATTGAGTAAAGAAGTGTATTGACTTGTTCTGCTTCTACCTTTTTATTTAGGCCTGTAACAATACTGTATCTTAAAAATCTTTTGCCCCAAAGAGTCCAACTGTGTGACTGATCTGGGCAATGGGTGAATCCCAATTGAGGTGGAAGGGTGGAATTGTGATCCGTTTTGAAGATTTTCAATAGTGCAGGTACATCTTACAGAGATTACAGGCTCCCAAGATGGCATCGTTATTCACTGCTGAACAATGGATCTTCCTGCACTTGCCAGCTTTTGGCAGCTTTCCAAAAAGGCAGTCGTGCGCTTCTGCATGAAGAAGGGTCGGCAATGGCTGCAAGGGTCAGCCGGATGATGACGTAATTTAATCAGCGATATAGCGTTGAGAGTCAGAACATGTAGAAAAGATCAGCAGGCTTGCTGTTTAGGGAATCGGACAATCATGAGGTACCTGAAGTAGACAAAATTAATGATTAATTTAATGTGTCTTTTGCTTTACTGAATTCGGGGGCCAAGTGTTGAGAGTCAGAGTAAGGGATTGGGATTAGGTTTCTTTCAAATGGCACTTCTGACTGAAGGACTGAAAAGGGGTTTTTCAGGACTGGCTGGTCTGGAATTTAAAACATTTTAACCCACCCTTGCAGGTTGTGAGATCCGATTGCTGAATCTGAAACTCTAAGGGAGATTCAATACAGCTTTATGCTGGATAAAACTTCTACCTTTTTACTTCCAGGCTCTTCTCTCTCCTGTGCTTTTCTTTCTAGTGAATTTTCTCCGGGTCTATTTTCATGGCTCCGTGGATTTGTTTGGGAGTTTGTTTCAGTTCAGAATCCATTGAAGGTGTCCTTTTTCTTAGTTTTTCTGCATTTTTTGTGAGGATAGGGGTTTTTGATCTGGGCGCTGCCACCATGATGCATCCTGCTTCAGACACCATAAAATAGGCATTGTAGTCTTGAGTATATTAACCACAAGTCTTTATTAACAACTCATAACTATATACCTATGTACAGTTGAGGGTGTGGGTATGGAGCTGCCTCCAACCTAGGTCTTTACACATCTCTGTCCATCTCTAAACTGACCCTGGCTCTGGGTCACATGCCTTCTTACATCACCATGTGGGTGGTACGGCACTGGTACTGTATTCAGTCCCACCTTAACCCTGTATGTACCAGTCTCTACTAATACAATAACCACACAGTAGCAGAGTTTTAAATATAGATTTTGAATCTAATATAAAAATCGCAGAGACAAGTGAGCCGCATTTATTTGGTTTTTCTTCCCTCTTAAGCAAGTCCGACTGCAATTTAATGATGGATTAAATTTGAGTTTGAAAGCACCTGAAACTTAATCTAAACAAATGAAATTGTAACACGGGTTTTTAAAAGCTATCTGCACTAATGCTGAAAGCTGCTCTAAAAAGGGGACTGAAAAGTAGAAATTCTAAACTCATGACTCCTGAGCAAAGTCCCATTTTGGATTTAACCAGATGTTCACAAAGCAACATTTAATGAGGATGCTCGCCGCTGTAATCTGCATTACTGACATCTGTATTTTTAGTGAAATCAGTGGAACATCATCCCACCCCACTGGCCTGAAATTCTTTGAAGTCAAGAAATATAAATAAAAATAAAACTTGATTCAACTTGAATTGTACAATTCTTGGCAATAAATAGAAGAGAAGCCAAAGCTTCAATGACAAACTCCCAAAATCTAGATGCCTCTGGTGCCCCGTCTTAGCTTTGTTTTGATTGGTGTTTTAAAGGAGTTCGTCTGTTGCTGTTTTCCATCTCAGCTGAAACTTTAACCTGCCTTTTCTCCTTTCAATTGCTGAAAGCCTTTACATCTCAGTACTCCCCACTTTTATCCCAGGTTTCCAATATTTATATTTATTTTTCCTGGCAAATAGGTTTCTTCTGGATGACCACCTGTCAGACAGAGGGATTGGGAGCTGTTCATTACAGTACTGGGCATTGCTGTAGGAAAAACTTCCCATGCACAGAGAGAGAGAGTCACACAAAAGTAGCATCGCTCTTCAACAGATTTTTCCAAAACATCTCTGTCTTGCACAGTGTTATTGACCTTCCAATATTTTGAGGATCGCTTTAGGTTGCAAACATTTCGAAAATGAGTTAACTGTTCACCCTTGACCAACGTGGGAAGCAGGTCTTTCTGATGCTAATCTAGAGTTTGCAGTTAAACTGACAGAAATGTTTTGCTTGGCATCAAGGCTAGTGTGCACCGTGGTAAACAGCATCTTGAAAGCAGTCACCAGCATTTGTGGAATAAACTGACAATTCATGGATTTTCAGCCAATTAAAGGAAGACAACTGGGATTTTCCAGTTGCCTTCGGGTTCCACAGGTGGCAGCCTCCCAATGGCAAACCCGGAGGGTGGAGGGGTGGGTGGTAAGGGGCCGAACTCCAGATAGACCTAGAGACCCTTACTGCCTGCCTTAAGGCCACCCTGTATTCGGGCTTCCCCCTCCCATACAATGGCGGCTGCAAACACCATTTTTTAGTTTCAAGGTGGAGGGAGGGCACCTCCGTTTTGAAGCACCCTCTCCCTCACTCAACTTCCACTGCTGTTGCTTTCCAGCTGGAAGATCTCTGATTGGCCCTCCCTAATTGAATGGTGAGCCACCCTCTGGCCTTTAATTGGCCATCCCGAGGAAAATCACAATGGGTGACTGTTTCCCCCCACAGTGCGGGGCTCCAGCCCACATTTCAGCCTGAGAGCTGACAGGGATTTAGAAACATTTTGTTGAGCTGCAAAAGCATACCCATACAGTAAAAATCCTCCACTCGAAATTTGAATAAACATTGTGGATAATCAACAACAGATAGAGATTCAACTGTTAGAATTTTGCTTCAAGTTTCAGAAGCTGATTACGGGGCATTAAAGCTTGACTTGTAAGTTTTATAATGTAATTTAAAGCCCTTAATTAGATCGGTGCATTGGAATGATTGCCAACTGTCCATTACTTGAGATATTAACATGAGGTAGCAAATGGCCACCCTTATTAACAGAATAACAAGGTTAATGACTGGCTTGGACTCATCATCTTGAGAGGCATGTTAACAACATCAGACCAACTGTGCGAGAACATGTAAAAGTATAACCGCGGTGTTAAATGCTCATTAAAGTGTTGCTATGTATTTGCTGAAAAGCACTCTTAAGAAAACCATTAACCCAAGAGTTCACTGAGCCCTTCACTCATTATGCTCTCTTACTGGGTTTTGCTGCTGTGTGCAGTCTGCATTGTCAAAAAAAGAATAAATAAATGCTGAACTTCTAAAGGAAGTGCATTTAATTCACTAAAACTCTCATTGCAGAAAATGAGACCAGAGTTTCGTAGGAGGAGAAAACTTATTAAAAATTGCAGGGAGCATATTTTTTTTCTGGGAAGTTTCTTCATCACCTCTTTAAATTTTAAAGCTTTTTTTTTGTCTGGAGCATGTAGCAAGGTTCTCCTGAGGAATCTGCTGAAGCACTCTGGGTCAGAATAGACTATAAATTTGAAACATTTCATTTTAAACATTTAATGTTTAGGGTCCACCATATGGACTTCTTAACCCTTTGTTCTCTGACTATATGTAGCCTCTTTCACTGAACATATATTTTAAGGTAATAAATCTATCAGCATGAATAATGCACAAGGAGTGATTATTATTAAGTAGAGTCCTTGCCTGACTGGAGTCCCACAACACTGCTTGGTTAAGTGAGGGGGGGAGGGTGGGGGAGGGGGGGAGGGGGTGGGGTGGGGGGCACTGAGAAATCACCAAAATAGATTTAAAAACAAAACATTCCATGTTAATTTCATATACTGGAATCTATATTCAGAAACCAAATTTAAAGATAATCCAATGCCACATTTCATAAATATGTATACTGAGTACCGTAATAGGTGAAAGCGAAGAGAAACTGAGAGTCAGGGTGAATGGGTATGGAGAAAAAAGCTCCACAGAGGTCAACAACAATATAACAAGTGGAGTTAGGGGGAACACAGGTAAGTATGGTAGCCGGGTTGGCCAGTGGATAGGCCGGGATCACACAAGCGTTTACCGCCCGCAAGTCCTGGACAAAACGCCAGGTATCCTTGCCTGGCTTCCGCACAGGGAGTATAGGGGTGTTGCAGGGGCTAACAGTGGGAATAACAACACCGGAGTTTAGAAGGTCTTGGAGGACAGGCTTTATGCCTTCCATCACTTCGGGATTAAGAGGGTATTGAGCCTTCTGAGGGAGGGGTTTAGAGGGATCCAAACTCACCCGATAGGGTTCTGCTGATAATACTCGACCAACATCATTAGGACCCTTTGCCCACAAGGTATTGGGGATAGTTATCAAGGCATCAAGGGAACCAGTGGTTACACTGCCTAGAGCATGGTGCTGAAAATAGGCAGGATACTCAAGGGGCATAGAGGGGAAAAATTGGATGGCCTGATCATAGATATTCAGGTAGCCGTCCATCAATTCCACAGATGATTGGGGATCCGTGTACTGAAGGGGGTACACCATAGGACCAAGGTCCCTGGCCTGATACCCTGCGGAGACACAGAGGGTAACAGGAGGCGCAACATCCTGGGCATGAAAAAGTGGTTGGGCAGCAGGAGGTAGGGACACAGAACCAGCAACCCCTTCAGGTCCGACGCAAAGGGAAGATATGGAAAGAACATAGCACTCACCCAGATGGCCTGTTACCTCACGGGCATACTGGTGATCCGGGCAGGCAGAGTAGTGCGCTGTACAGTGAAGATCCTGAAGCCAGTGTTGCAGGGCCGGGTGGATGGCTATCGCGGTGGAAACACGATGGTCGGTCAGAAGCCAGAGTAACACAGTCTTGAATTTGTCGGATAAATCGCAGTGTCCAAAATTCCACCACCAAATGTGAGGATGACGCAAAGTTTCTTCTTGTAGAAGGCCGATGACTGTGGAATAAGTAGACTCGGGAACTTGAAGAGTGATAGACTTATTAGAGCAGCCTAAAGTGCAACCTAGTTTGCAGAGGAGATCACGACCCAAAAGATTGACCAGGACATTGGCCCCAAGGAGGAATCGATGGGATCCCTTTCTTCTGTTCAGGTCAAAGGGCACTTCTTCAGAAACTGGCAGCGAAAGCGGTTGTCCCGAGACCCCAACGACGGAAATCGAATCCCTAGAGGGGGTGACATCAGGAGCCTCGACAGGCTGAAGGGTAGAATAAGTCGCTCCAGTAGCGATAAGGAAATTCAAGAGACGGCCATTAACAGACAAAGGGATAGTGGGTTCCTCAACGGTAATGAGAGGTAAAAGGGCGTGGCGTTCCCCAAATGGATTAGCTACCGAGCAGGGGGTCGGCTGAGAGGCAGGGCTGGTGCCTGCTGAGGTGCCGCTTGTGACGGAGCTGCAGGGGGCCAAGGGTAGTCTCGGGCCCAATGACCCCCCCTGGCCACAGTTGGAACAATTTGAGCGGCCACCCCCCCTTTTGGTCCCACCTAGCGGCCTCTTCCTCTCCCTCGCCCTCCATTCCCCTGGGCGCCCTGTTGCCAGTTAGGCTGCCACATGTTCTGAGGCCACATAATAGATTGGGGCTGGCAATTGTAAAAGTTTGACAACTGAGGGGCTAATTGAGGGGCAGCGTCAAATACAGGGGCCGGTGCAAGTGCAGGCGCTGCGAGTGGAGGTGTGAGTGGAGCTGTGAGTGGAGGTGTGAGTGGAGCTGTGAGTGGAGGTGTGAGTGGAGGTGTGAGTGGAGGTGTGAGTGGAGCTGTGAATGGAGGTGTGTGTGGAGGTGCGAGTGGAGGTGTGAGTGGAGCTGTGAGTGGAGCTGTGAGTGGAGGTGTGAGTGGAGCTGTGAGTGGAGGTGTGAGTGGAGCTGTGAGTGGAGGTGTGAGTGGAGGTGCGATGGGTGGAGGTGTGAGTGGAGGTGTGAGTGGAGGTCCGATGGGACGAGGGGTCACTGCTGGTGCCGCTGGACTGTCCAACACCGGTCCCATTATTCCTTTCTTTGGGTGTTTCTGATATCGGTTCAATTGGCGCTCACAATGTTGGAGGGTGCTAATGATTTCTTGAAGATTTTCCTTACCCTCCACCCAATACAAGTAAGGGTAAAGGCTTTGTTAAGATCAGGCTGCAATCCCTGTACAAGAGCATTAACAAGGGCCGGAACAGAATCCTGAGGATTAACGCCAGAACATTTTACAAAAACAGAGCAGAATCGTTCAACATAATCACAAACATCCTCGTCGGGTTTTTGCACTGTCCTGTGGGTTTTGTGCCAATCAACTATGTCAGGGAAAGCCTTCCGCAAGGCCGCACAAATGCGCTGCCAGAGTTGTGTCTCCTGATCCGCGGTAAGAGGGTCAGGGCCAGGCGGCCAATCACAGTTTTCCCGAATTGATCACCAACGCTGGGTACCCAGACAAGTATCAAGAACCATATCTATATCATCACAATTGGGGTTATGACATTTACGGAGAATTTCGATTTTCTGTATAAGCTTCTCAACTCCCTCTTTAGGGTCGGGGGTGGATTCAACAATCGTCTGTAATTTGGAAGGTGTCCATGGACGGTAGAATTGTATCTGACCCCCTGCAGGATTAGGGTATGCTCTCATTGGCCGATGCAGCGGGGCGCTGGAGGACGAAGGGTCGGTTGGGAGGGCTGGATCTGAGTTCCGTTTCCTTTGGGAGCGGGATCGGGTTTGTACACCGGTCGTACTATCAGGTTCTGACGTGCCCCCAGGAGGTGGCAGAGCTGGCAGGGCAGCCGTAACCGGGGGTGGAACCTGTTCATGATCATCATAAGGAGGAGGGGACCGGTAGACAGGCCAGTCCCGATCGCTGAGCTCATCATCAGACGACAGAGGCGCTGGGTGCTGCGCTGTTCACTGCGCGATCAGGACCCTGGACTTCCCTTTATTATCGACTTGCTTTCGCTTTTTCTCACATTCTTGACTCCTTTTCCTCGACTCATCTGCTCGCCTCTGCGTTTCCTCCTTCCACTGGACATTCGCAGGCCAACCAATCTTCTTCTTACCCGACTTCTCTACCTCCCTTAAAACATATGCTAAGCATTCAATCCTATCCCGATTAAAAGTTCCATCTGGTGGGAAGCTCTCTCCCTTACCTTGAGACCACTTAACCTATTTAGAAACATGTTGGACACTTTCAGGTCCTTAATGGACATACATATAATCATTTGGGGTTCCCTTTGGAGGGGGACCCTGTGGTTTCTTTGATGCCATGTTACCCATTCTCTATCTAATAACTAAGAAAGGCCAGTCCTTGGCGGGTCCCCGACCCGCAATCTACTTTCACCAATCAGCCCACTCACACGCTCGAGGGGTCCCGGACCCTGAGCCGCAATCTTGCACACACACACTCAGTACCAACTCCAGGGGCTACCGAGCCTGAGTATATCCTAAACTCCAGGAACTACCGACCCCGAGTATATCCTAAACTCCAGGAACTACCGACCCGAGTATGTCCTAAACTCCAGGGGCTACCGAGCCCGAGTATATCCTAAACTCCAGGGGCTACCGACCTTGAGTATATCCTAAACTCCAGGGGCTACCGAGCCCAAGTATATCCTAAACTCCAGGGAATACCGACCCGAGTATATCCTAAACTCCAGGGAATACCGAGCCTGAGTATATCCTAAACTCCAGGGGCTACCGAGCCTGAGTATATCCTAAACTCCAGGGAATACCGAGCCCGAGTATAGCCTAAACTCCAGGGAATACCGACCCGAGTATATCCTAAACTCCAGGGAATACTGAGCCCGAGTATATCCTAAACTCCAGGGAATACCGACCCTGAGTATATCCTAAACTCCAGGGGCTACCGACCTTGAGTATATCCTAAACTCCAGGGGCTACCGAGCCCGAGTATATCCTAAACTCCAGGGGCTACCGAGCCCAAGTATATCCTAAACTCCAGGGAATACCGACCCGAGTATATCCTAAACTCCAGGGAATACCGAGCCTGAGTATATCCTAAACTCCAGGGGCTACCGAGCCTGAGTATATCCTAAACTCCAGGGAATACCGAGCCCGAGTATAGCCTAAACTCCAGGGAATACCGACCCGAGTATATCCTAAACTCCAGGGAATACTGAGCCCGAGTATATCCTAAACTCCAGGGAATACCGACCCTGAGTATATCCTAAACTCCAGGGGCTACCGAGCCCGAGTATATCCTAAACTCCAGGGACTACCGAGCCCGAGTATATCCTAAACTCCAGGGACTACCGAGCCCAAGTATATCCTAAACTCCAGGGACTACCGACCCCGAGTATATCCTAAACTCCAGGGGCTACCGAGCTCGAGTATATCCTAAACTCCAGGGGCTACCGAGCCCGAGTATATCCTAAACTCCAGGGGCTACCGAGCCCGAGTATATCCTAAACTCCAGGGGCTACCGAGCCCGAGTATATCCTGGCCAGAGCAGTCCCGGACTGCAACAAATTAATCTCCTAAACACTTAAATTGATGACTTACCCTAAGAGTCAGCCACAGGCAGGCGAAGACAGTTCGCGGGTCAACGAACCCCAGAAGTCCAAATCGGGCTGCCGCGGACTGAGGAGTCCTTGAATCATGAGGTCCTAACGCTGGTGCTCCGTGGCCCAACCCTAGGGGTTAGTCATCTCAGTGGGACCGCCAAGAAACTGTCGGAGATTAATCAGACCGAGGCATCATTTCGTACGTAGAAACCCCATTTATTACTTGATAAAATCTCTGGTATCCCAAACCTGGGTATGTATTCACGCCACAGCAATGTTGCAACAATAATAGCATCATTCTGTCGGGTGGGATACGCCTCCACCCATCGCCAGAACAAACATACTATAACTAAAACATAATTATATCCCATACATTTAGGCATTTGTAGAAAGTCCATTTGTAGGTGTACAAACGGGCCCCATGGCTGGGGTCCCATACCAGCAGTCACTCTGGGCGTCTTGCCTGGGTTGTGTCGTTGACCAAGCAGACATTGTGAAGCTATTTTAGCTGCCATGGCGAAAAACCCAGGCGCAAACCACATCTGCTGTGCCATCCTGTTCATCCCCCCTTTACAGCATTTGAATTAGTGCCAATTGTTCCCAAAATATGAAGCTAAGCTCAAGACCTTGACAAAGTTTGGCAGAAATCCAATTTTTGACCGAGTCAATGAACTTGGGATAATTCTAAAAGAAACGGGTCAGACACAATTTAGTGGGTTACTTTTGAGACAATAAAATGTTTGAGAAGAAGATGAAGAAGCAAAACATTTCAATGCCTGATTTCTGTTTTTAAAACTGTTATGAGAATATTTCATTTATTTTAAAGTCTCTCCAGGCAACCTGAACAAGATTGTATTCGTCTCAAGGTTGTAGTATTTTTCTCTTAGGCCTAGGCGTACAATCAACTTCTCACTAACCCTTCCAGCACCAAATGGGCTCCCTGCCATTGCCTAGGCCACCACACTATCTAGCAGCACCTACTCAGCAATAACCTGCTCACCAATCTCAGCTTGGGTTCTGCCAAGGCCACTTAGTTCCAGATCTCATTACAGCCTTGGTCCAAATATGGACAAAACAGCTCAGTTCCAGAGATGAGGTGAGAGTGACTGCCCTTGATATCAAGGCAGCATTTGGCATCAAGGAGCCTTGGAAAAATTGAAGTTAATGGGAAGCAGTGAAAATTGTCCACTGGTTGCAGTCATACCTAGTATAAGGGAAAATAGCTGTGGTTGTTGGAAACCAATCATCTCAGCCCAGCACATCATTACAGAAGTCCCTCAAGGTAGAGTCCTAGGCTCAACCATCTTCAGCTGCTTCATCAATGACCTTCCTTCCAACATAAGGTCAAAAGTGAAAATGTTCGCTGATGATTGCACAATGTTCAGCACCATTCATAACTCCGCATACACTGAAACTTCATATGCAGCAAGACATTGGAGAGTATTCAGGCTTGGGCTGATATGTGGCAAGTAACATTCGTGCCACACAATTGCCAAGCAATGACCATCTCCAACAAAAGATTATCTAACAATCTGTCCCCTTGACATTCAACTGCATTTCCATCACTGAATCTCCACTATCAACATCCTGGGGATTACCATTTGCCAGAAACTGAACTGGACCAGCCATATAAATACTGTGCCTACAAGAGCAGGTTAGAGACTGGGAATTCTGCAGCCAGAAACTCACCTCCTGACTTCTCAAAGCCTGTCCACCAGCTACAAGGCAAAAGTCAGGAGTGTGATGAATACTCTCCACTTGCCTGGATGAGTGCGGCTTCAAGAAGTTCGACACCATCCAAGACAAAGCAGCCCACTTGATTAGACCCCCACCCATCACCTTAAACATTCACTCCCTCCATCATCGACGCACAGTGGCAGCAGTGTGTGTATCAGCTACAAGATGCACTGCAGCAACTTGCCAAGGCTGCTTCGAAAGCACCTCCCAAACCTGTGACCTCTACCACTTAGAAGGACAAAGGCAGCAGACACATAGGAACACCATCACCTGGAATTTCCCCTCCAATCCACACACCATCCTGATTTGGAACTATATCGCTAATCCTTCGCTGTTGCTGGGTCTAAATCATGGAACTCCATCCCTAACAGCACTGTGAGTGTACATGCACCACATGGATTGCTCACCACCACCTTCTCAAGGGCAATTGGGGTGGGCAAGAAATGCTGGCCTTTCTAGTGACACACACATCCCAAGAACAAATTTTAAAAATCACCAGAAAATCAGTGAGGCTTTGTCCTTTTCAGAGTATCGGCACTAGATTTTCTGCACAGATTATGAAGTAACTGGAACTTGTGAGGTGGATTCTTTTTGTAATAAATAGAATGGCAGGGGATTGAAAAACATTTGTGTATAAAGGCTTCGAGGCCAGGCATATGATACATGTTGTGTCATTTTCGGGTTGGCAAGACGTAACGAGCGGAGTGCCACAGGGATCAGTGCTGGGACCTCAGCTATTTATAATCTATATCAATGACTTGGATGACGGGATTGAAGGTATGGTTGCTAACTTTGCCGATGACACAAAGATAAGTAGGAATGTAAGTTGTGAAGAGGACATAAGGGGATATAGGCAGGTTAAATGAGTGGGAAAAATGTTGGCAGATCGAGTATAATGTGGGAAAATGTGAACTTGCCCACCTTGGCAGGAAGAAAAGAAAAGCAGCATATTATTAAAATGAGGAGAGACAGTAGAATTCTTGAGGTACAGAGGGATCTGGGAGTCCTGGTACATGAATCACAAAAAAGTTAGTCTGCAGGTACAGCAAGTAATTGGGATGGCAAATAGAATGTTGTTGTTTACTGCAAGGGGAATGGAATATAAAAGTAGGGATGTTTTGCTACAGTTGTATAAGGCATTGGTGAGGCCACATCTAGAGTACTGTGTACAGTTTTGGTCCCCTTATTTAAGAAAGGACCTAATTGAAGCAGTTCGGAGAAGGTTCACATAACTGATTCCTGGAATTAGAGAGCTATCCTACGAGGAAAGTTTGGACAGGCTGGGTTTGTATCCAATGGAGTTTAGAAGAGTGAGAGGCCATCTCATTGCAACATAAAAGACCCTGATCAACTTGACACGTTGGATGCTGAAATAATGATACCCCATGTGGGAGAGACTAGAACTAGGGAACAACTAGGGAAAATAAGAGTCTCCCATTTAAGGCGAAAATGAGGAGAAATGTTTTCTCCAAGAGGATCGCGAGTCTTTGGAACTCCCTTCCCCAGAGAGTGGTGGAGGCAGGGTCATTGAATATTTTTAGGGCTAAATTTGATAGGTTATTGATTGACAAGGGAGTCAAAGGGTATGGGGATAGACAGGAAATTAGAGGCCATAATCAGATCTGCCATGACCTTATTGAATGGCAGAGCAGGCTCGAGGGGCTAATGGCCTACTCCCGCTCCTAATTCGTCTGTTCGCATGTAGGTCGTTTGAAGCGGTTGCAGCTTTGCATTAATGCAAAGTGTACGGTGCAAAGCAGATGTGAAGTCCCCAAACCGAAGCAGCTTTGCTTTTCAGCCAGCAGTGTGGCACCCCCTTCAAGTAACCCTCTCGGACAGCAGCAGCTTCAAATCATCTGCTTTGTAACAGTGGATTCTGAGGGGAAAAGCAAAAGAAAAAAGAAAAAAAGACTTGCATTTATATAGCACCTTTCATGACCTCAGGATGTCCCTATGCACTTTACAGCAAAGCCGTCTACAGCAATGTAAGCACCTTTTGAAGTATCGGTCCTGTTGTAACGCATGAAATGCCGCAGTCACTAGTCCGCATAGCCAACTTCCACGAACTGTAATAATGTCCAGATAATCTGTTTTTTTGAGCTTGCCTTTTAGTGTTTTGGCAGGAGAATTTGTACCTTTTATTACTGCTGACAGTTCCCCCCTTGCTGTCAACATTGTGGCTGCTGACTTATGCGGTGTTGCTACGTAGGGAGAAAGGGGACGTTTTGCTGAAAACTACTCGTCTTATTTTGTTACCAGATTTTGGAAACCATTCCATCAACACAGGAAGTAACAGGGTTTTACCATTTGTTTTAAACAGATGTAATCCAATGTTTTGCCGCAAAAGAGAAAATCTTTTGCTCTTTGCCCCTTTGTCTTCTCAGAGGGTGGAGCAGCGCAGAAGGACCGTCAGCGAAAACTTACGGCAGTCTAGCTCACAACAACAACAATGTGCATTTATATAGCAACTTTAAAATTAGAAAGCATCCCAAGATGCTCCATAGCAATATTATCAAAATTTGACACAGCGAACAGCATAAGGAGATAGAAGAGCAGTTGGTTGAAAAGGTTGATTTTCAAGGACTGCAAATAGTCATTTGGCAGTACAGAACTTGAGTGTTGCTTAACAAAAAGAGTCATGTCGAAGCTTTTCATCCTGCACTCCACCTGCCAACCAGTCTTCACATACAGTATAAATTGTTGTTTTCCCCCTTATATTGGTATTCTTGTGAAGTGTCCTGATGAGTAGAAGGCGAAAAGCTTCCACATGTCTCTTTTCCCAGCAATATTAAAGGAGTGCCCTAAAGATGAAGGTAGAGGTAGAGAGAGGTTTAGGTAAGGATTTCCAGTGCTTAGGGCCGAGGAAGCTTAAAGCCACCAACGGTGGAGTGTTGAAAGTGGTGGATGCGCAAGAGGTCACAGTTGGAGGAGTGCAGAGATCTCGCATGGTTGTGAAGTTGGAAGAGGCTACAGGGATTTGCAAACAAAGCTTTTGTTGCAGGTAGAAATGGCTGATTCTCCCAGACAGTCTTGGCCTTATTGAGGTCCTATGAATGTTCTTTGCCTGACCAAGCACACTGTACCACTGTAGTCTCTCATTCGTTATGCAGGCAGCAGTTCAGCTAACCTCCATGGTGGAACTGCAATGACACGATGCATTGCACATAACAGTACACCATGGACCTAAGGCGTAAGGGACATAGTCTTGTAGGTTACATCATTCCCATTGTGAATCGCAGAAGTGGGGAGACAGCAAAAGTGGGCAAGTTTAAATTGATAATTAATGACAGCCAATTATTCGTCTTGTAAGTGCGCTTTAATGAATATATTTTGCATTAGCAGTACACTGTTTGGCATTTTTGTAAGCTGACACTTCATATAGATAGAAAGAAAAATAACTAATAACACATATATTACATATCCATTTCACTGACAACACTCTTCATGGCTCATGTCCCAAAGCATGAATCATATACTGACAGAATCTTGAACTAACCTAAAAGAAAATCATCACCAGGAATGCAACGAGACACGTGGGACACAGGCCTGGTGAGAGAATCAATAAATCATTTGACTTCCATTCCGTCACATACCTGTAGGATCAATCTTAAAGCTGTGTCCATGGTAACAATGCTGCAAAGATATATGGTCTGCTTTTATACCAGTAAGGCTGTGGTTATTTTACTAATGGCTGAAGGGTTCCCAGAGCTGACTAAACACTCCGCGGTTCACATGTCTTTTAGCCCAACATTTTTCTGCGAGGGACTCCTTTTAAACTATTAGGTGACACTTACTAGATTCAACAGATCATTAACCCATGGCACAACAGGCACAATTTAAAAAAAAAGTTGAAAAAAATGCAAGACTTGTAACTAAGCACATCCTTGGGTGCAGCAATTTACACTTTGCTCTCTCCCCACCTGTATGGCCAATACCTTATATTTTCCTCTGTTGTAAAAGGTAGGGAGTGTCTTAGGTCTCAAGGCTTCTAAACAACTGTCCAAAACAGCAGCTGCTGGGAGATGCACAAGTTGGGTGATACTTGCAGTCACAACGTGGGGGGAAAATAGAAAGACCTGCATTTATATAGCGTCTTTCATGACCAAAGGATGTCCTGAAATGCTTTACTGCCAATGAAGAACTTTTTGAAGTGTAATCACTGTTTTCGGGCATATGACAGCCAATTTGTGCACAGTAAGCTCCCACAAACAACAAAATGATAATAACCATATAATCTGATCCTTTTTCGTAATATTGTCTGAGGTGTAAATATTGGCTGGGACATTGAGGAGACCATCTTGCTTTTCTTCACACTAGTGCCGTGGGAACTTTTATATCCACCTCAGAGGGCAGACGGGCCTCAGTTTAACATCTCATCCAAAAGACAGCACCTCCAACAGTGCAGCACTGCACCGGAGTGTCAGCCTAGATTTTTGTAAAGTCAGTTTGGCTTTTGTTTGTAACTGTACACTGCTAAATATGTCAATTGGGAATAAACAAAACACATTTTTCATAAATGCTGCAAGTGCAGATTTTTTGACAAATATAAATTACATGGTTAGATTTTCAGAGGTGAACAATCCTAGCTGTTGGCAGTTTGCCTACCTCCCATTCCCACCATAAGTTGGTTTACAGTTCTTATAATGAATCACGCTCCACTGTTCATTATCCTAAATTTTCCTTGAAACTGCGAACGTGCCAACATGCTGTGCACATCTGCTACATATTGGCCTGTGTGCTAATGTTAATTTTTCTTCTTTTTAATCTCCGATTTTGCAATGATTAGAAGAGCATGATTCAATGAAAGCCCAATTAAAATTGCCTTTTGAGGAGAGGGAGTGTGCAGGGAGTTGACAATGGTTAGGTTTTGTACATTCCTGTAGTTCTGCCGTGATATAAAACAAGTATGGAACGCTGTATAAAACGAGCCAGTTTGACTGCCAGGGATTCAGGTCTGGATTCCTGCCGTGGGTCTAATTGCAAACCAGCTAAATGGCCTCTCAATTCCACATCTCACCAGGGAAGCACCATAGTTCTGCTTGGTGCCTTTGTTGCACATGCCTTCCCCTCACACATGGTCCTAGCTAACATCGGCAAGCACAACGCTCCAATCTTGCACTGACTGTGGATACAGCTGTTTTATATATCCTTTCACTCATAATTCTAACCTATTAAATATAGAGAGGAGTCCACCTTATAAACATTATACTTCAGTTCAGGTTAATTATCTTTTGGCATTGGGGAGTGGCGTTTGGAGGGGGGGGGGGTGGCGGTGTGGGGTGCGGTGGTGGGAGTTACCTGATTTGTGACAGAGAAATTTGAAGAACTTAATGATTATTCTTCAGGTTGATTTTTATCATCAAAGTGGAGGATGTCAGTCCTTGACACGAAACTAATGTAAGCACCAGCACCTCTCAAAACAGATACACACAGAAGAAAGTTCTCGCTTCCTCACCATATCTCTCTTACGTCCCATCGTCAGAACAGTAGCATCTTACACGCCAGTGTAATAATTCCATTTCCCAGCCAGTTTATTAATCCTCTGTTCTAAAACTGCTAAATCAATAGCAATTTGCAGATAGGTTTTTGTGCGCATGTGGGCTCATGCCTGAAGTGAACTGAGATGACAATACCCCTAATTATTTCACTTAGGGATATGCCACAGAGGAAGCTTCCACGATTTTAATCGTTCCAACATTGGTGGCCTCGTCTTCAGCTGCTTAGGTTCTGAGCTCTGGAATTCCCTCCCTAAGCCTCTCCACCTCTCTCTCCTCCCTTACGAAACTCCTTAAAACCTACTTCTTTGACCAAGCTTTTGGTTATCTGCCCTAATTTCACCTTATGTGGCTTAATGTCAAATTTTGCGTTATAATGCTCCTGTAAGGGATGATTTTTTGGGTTAATGGTACCAAATAACTATAACATATTGCTGTTAAGATATTGCAAAGAGCCAACCTGATATGATTCAAATTTACATGCCACCTTATGCTCATCAGTCTGGGTTGGATTGAATCCTAGTCAAGGAGAGAAAAGGACAGGGAACATTATTTAGCCTTGTCCAAGTTGCTTACACAAGGGCTTACTTTTTAGTGGTACTTATCCCTTCAGTGAGAGAAAGATACCAGAGAATCCAACCTTACACGATAATGAAATGGTTAAGAATGTGGTGGGAGTTTGAGAGAGTCACAGAGCTCACAGGAGTTGAAACATTAGGGATTACTTTTTGGAACAGTTCCTATTTTTAAAAAAAATGATGGAAACTCGAACTCAGACTTTGCAGTCTGGGAGAAAGTTTGGAGCATGTGTCGATGATGAGTAAACTCTTCATGTCAAGTTTCAAGGATATATTCAAAAAAATGAAATAAAGGGAATGCCATTCTTCATTTGAAGTATTGTTCTGGCTGAGTAAGTGATTCAGAGACTCAGTGAGTAGTGTGGGAGTTTGCTTTGATTCAGATTTAATCCTTCTAAATACAGAAAGTTAAGTGGCTGTTTTTTTTTATTTTTGGAATATAATTTGGCAAATGAAACACATGTTAAAGCAGGCAGTTAGAAAGAACACTTCAAGTTGTGTGAATGAGGAAAGTAAGAAAGACAGACAGACACACTTGCATTTATGGAACATTTCATGACCTCAGGAACTCCCAAACTGCTTTATAGCCAATGAAGTGCTTTTGAAATGCAGTTACTGTTGTAGTGTAGGAAGAGTGGCAGTCAATTTGATCAAAGGTTTGAAGGAGCGTTGTAAAGGAGGAGGAGGAGAGAAAGAGAGAGAGAGTCAGAGAGTAGCAGAGAGGTTAAGGCAGGGAATTCCAGACCTTAAGACCAAGGTGACTGAAGGCACAGACATCAATCAAAATTGGGGATGCTCAAGAGGTTAGGATTGGTGGAATCCAAGAGATCTTGGAGAATTATAGGCTGGAAGGAGTTACAGAGATAGGGAGGGCCAAGGCCATGGGGTGTTTTGAAAACAAGGATGAGGATTTTAAAAACAAGGTGTTTCCTGACGAGAAGCGGGCAGAATGGGTCATCAGGACATGGTACAAGTCCGATATGGGCAACAATGTGATAATGATCAAATGTTGCACGGATGTTGGTTGAAGGATAAATGTTGACCAGGACACTGGGGAGAACTCCCCTGCTCTTCTTCAGAATGAAGCCTCAGGATCTTTCACACCCACCTGAGGGAAGTTCAGTGAAATTAACATGGGGCATTTGCAACATTATCTGATGTATTACTCATGAGAATTGTGCTTTCAAATTATCGGAAACTGGTTTTGATTTGTTGGAATCTGGATTCAGTTTCTCTGCATGAAACTCCTGAAGCTTCCCCATGCTGCACACATTCCCAGGTTAACAGCTACTCCCTGGTTTCTGCTGATAAGAGTAGTCAGATGCTAGACAAGAACGGCCCAGAGTGGTCTGCCTTCCAATTTCCCTTCCCTTACTGAAGGAAATACTTAATGTCCATTTGATATTGGAGTAGCACAGGATGGGTAATTAAGATTGCACACATCTATATTCTGCTCCTTTGTTTTACAGAGTAGTTGGACCATCCTACAGCGAACAAAGTCTCCAACAGGACTGAGTATGATTTTATTACAGGGCTATCTTTTAATTCAGTCATGGGTGTGAGAGTGGCTGGCAAGGCCACCTTTATTATCTATCTCTGTCTGCCCTTGAGAAGATGTGGTGAGCTGCCTTCTTGAACCACTGCAACCAAAGGATCAGATCTAAGCTCTGCAGTCCTGCCAGATGTAGTTGTGAATGGTGTTGGACAATTAACCAACCACCTAGAGGAAGAGGCCATAAATACCTCCATCTTCAATGATGGGGAGGCCCAGCACATCATCACAGATGCCAGTCTTCAGCCAGTTTGATTCACTCCACGTGATATCAAGAAATGGCTGAAGGCACTGGATACTGCAAAGGTTATGGGTCCTGACAATATTCCGACAATACTCCCAAAGACTTTTGCTTCAGAACGAGCTGCACCCTTAGCTAAGCTGTTCCAGTACAGCTACAACACTGGCATCTACCCAGCAATGTGGAAAACTTACCAGGTATGTCCTGTATACAAAGAGCAGGACAAATCCAACCCAGCCAATCAGTCCCATCAGTCTACTCTCGATCATCAGTAAAGTGATGAAAGGGGCATCAACAGTGCTATTAAGTGGTACTTACTCAGCAATAACCAGCCTACTGATGCTCAGTTTGGGTTCCTCTGGGGTTATTCAGCTCCTTACCTCATTACAGCCTTGGTTCAAACATGGACAAAAGAGCTGAACTCCAGAGGTGAGATGAGAGTAACTGCTCTTGACATCAAGGCCGCATTTGACAGAGTGTGGCATCAAGTAGCCCTAGCAAAACTGGAGTCAATGGGAATCAGGGGGAAAACTCTCCACTGGTTGGAGTCATACTTAGCACAAAGGAAGATGGTTATGGTATTTGGAGGTCAATCATCTCAGTCCCAGTACATCACTGCAGGAGTTCCTAAGGGTAATGTCCTAGGCCCAACCATCTTCAGCTGCTTCATCAATGACCTTCCTTCCAACACAAGTTCAGAAGTGGGGATGTTCACGGATGAATGTACAATGTTCAGCACCATTCATGGATCCTCAGGTGCTAAAGCAGTCCATGCCCATATGCAGCTAGACCTGAACAACATTCAGGCTTGGGCTGATAAGTGGCGAATAACTTTCACGACACACAAGTGCCAGGCAATGACCATCTCCAACGAGAGAGAATGCAACCATCTCCCCTAACATTCAATGGCATTATCATCACTGAATCCCCCACTATCAATACCCTTGGGATTACCGTTAACCATAAACTGAACTGGAATAGCCATAAAAATGCAGTGGCCACAAGAGCAAGTCTGAGGCTTGGAATTCTGTGGTGAGTATCTCATCTGTTGACCTTCCAAAGCCTGTCCATCATCTACAAGGCACAAGCCAGGAGTGTGATGGAATACTCTCCACTTGCCTGGATGAGTGCAACTCTAACAACACTCAAGAAGCTTGACACCATTCAGGACAAAGCAGCCCCCTTGACTGGTACCCCATCCACCACCTTCAACATTCACTCTCTCCACCACCGACGCACAGGGGCAGCAGCGTGTACCATCTACGAGACACATTTCAGCAACTCACCAAGGCTCCTTTGATAACACTTTCCAAACTCATGACTTCTACCACCTAGAAGGACAAGGACAGCAGATGCATGGGAAAACCGTCACCTGCAAGTTCCCCTCTAAGCCACATACGATCCTGACTTAAAACTATATCGCCGCTCCTTCGCTGTTGCTGGGTCAAAATCCTGGACCTCCCTCCCTAACACCACTGTGGGTGTACCTACACCACATGGACTGCAGCGGTTCAAGAAAGTAGCTCACCACCACCTAAAGGGCAACAAGGGATGGGCAATAAAATTGCTGGCCGAGCCAGTGGCGCCCACATCCCATGAAAGAGTTTTTTAAAAAATCATTGTGGGTTATACTTTTCACAGCAGTTTTGATACAACTGAGTGGCTTACTACTTACCACTTAAAAATGCAGTTAAGAGTCAACTACATTGCTGTGGGTCTTGAGTCACACAAGGAAGGGTAATTGGTTTCCTTCCCTAAAAGACATCAGTGGACCAGTTGTTTTTTTGTCTCTGTCAATCCATTAGTTACATTACTGATATATTTTATTCCAGATTTAGTTATTAACTAAACTTAAATTTACCAACTGATGTGGTGGGATTTGAACTCATGCCTCCTGCATTATGGGTCTAGGTCTCTGAATTACTATAATAAAAACAGAAAATACAGAAAATCTCAGCAGGTCTGGCAGCATTGGCAGAGAGAGAAACAGGGAAACGAGGTTAACATTTCGAGTCAATGGGCAGAATTTTCTCTTTGGCGCAGGGGAGTGGGCCCCACACACCGACACGTAAAGTGACGCGCAGTGACGTCAGGATGCACGCCTATGTTACCGCGCGTCATTCCGATCTTCCACTCGGTGGGCTCGTGCCGGAGGCCTGTTAAGGCCATTAATAAACCAATTAAATAATTGACAGGGCTGCCCGTCCAAGCTTAAGGTTGGTGGGGGGGACAGGCAAAGAGCCCAAACAACCTTCGCATTTTTCATGAAACCTCACCCACGAGTTTTATTAAATTAATAAATATTTTTTACGCATTTCATAAACATGTCCCAGCTCATGTGTCACATGAGGGGACTGTCTAAATAATTTCAATCTTTCTTTATTTTAAAGTTTCAAATTGAACTTAATCTCCCTGAGGCACGGAGCTGCCTCAGGGAGATTTCTGCGCTCTTTCGCATGTATGCGCAAAAGAGCGCAGGCCCTGACTCTTCCTCCTCCCCCCGCCCGCACAAGTAGCGCTGAGCCTTAATTGGCCTGCCTATGTAAAATGGCGGCGTGCAGCCGATCGCGGGCGGCGATTGGCTCCGCGCTCACTCGCACCCGCTTCCGACGGGCAGAAGGTGACTCACCTTCAGAGCTCTGAAGAAGAATGCTATGGACTTGAAATGTTAACTCTGTTTCTCTCTCCACAGATGATGCCAGACCTGCTGAGTTTTTCCAGCTTTTTCTGTTTTTATTTCAAATTTCCAGCATCCTGAGTATTTTGCTTTTATCTCTGGATTACTCGTCTAGTAACACAGCCACCATCTTCCTGTACCGCGTGTTATTAGAACATAAGAACTGGGAGCAGGAGTAGGCAATTCAGCCCCTCGAGCCTGCCCCACCATTCATTACAATCATGGCTGATCTCATTTCGGCCTCAACTCCAATTTCCCACCCTCTCCCCATAACCTTTCAACCCGTTACTAATGAAAAATCTGTCTATCTCCTCCTTAAATTTATTCAGTGTCCCAGCATCCACTGCACTCTGAGGTAGTGAATTCCACAGATTCACGACCCTTTGAGAAAAGTAATTCCTCCTCATCTCTGATTTAAATCTACCACCCCTTAGCCTAAAACTATGGCCTCTCATTCTAGAATGCCCCAGAAGGGGAAACATCCACTCCACATCTACTTTGTCTATCCCCTTTAGCATCTTATGTACCTTAATTAGATCTCTTCTCATCCTTCTAAACTCCAGCGAGTATAGGCCTAAACTGCTCAATCTCTCCTCATAAGACAAGCCCCGCATCTCTGGAATCAATCTATTGAACCTCCTCTGAACCGCCTCCAATGCAACTACATCCTTCCTCAAGTAAGGGGACCAAAACTGTGCACAGTACTGCAGGTGCGGTCTCACCAATGCCTTGTACAGTTGCAACAACACTTTCCTATTTTTATACTCTATAAAATTGGGGTACAATTGGCATCAATTGCAGAAAACCAATGTACAATGTGAAATCCTTCCACAGGCTAACTTCCTTTACCATAACAAATATTTAGAGTGCCAAGCGTTGGCTGGCTGCTCCATCCTTATCCACATCTCAAACATTATGCTGGAACCAGAGAGAGGACAGAACAGGATTTAAGAGAACAGCTGAAGAGAAAAGGAAAAATTCATCTGCACCTCATGGGTGGAAGAATGCATCATTAATGCCGATACATTCAAATTGTCTCTCAGCTATAGCCAGACACTATTTACATCAGGGAGAATAGATTTTGTCCACTGGAAAGACAAACAAAGCAAGGAATTAAACCCACAGTTAGATATGGACCTGCTGTATAAATACAACACAAGTTCTGGCCTACCCAGGACCAGGAATGTCTCAGAGCAGACAAGTAGTCTGAAAAGACAGACAGAATTACATTTATATAGTGCCTTTCACAACCCCAGGACAACCCAAACCGCTTTACAGCCAATGAAATACTTCTGAAGCGTGGTCACTATTGGAAAAGATGGTGAAATTTGAATCCAATAAAAATCTGGCATTAAAAGTCTGATGATGACCATGAAACAATTGCCGGTTGTTGTAAAAACCCATCTGGTTCACTAATGTACTTTAGGGAAGGAAACCTGCTGTCTTTACCTGGACTGACCTACGTGTGACTCCAGACCCACAGCAATGTGGTTGACTCTTAAATGCCCTCTCGAAAAGGGCAGTTAGGGGTGGGCAATAAATGCTGGCCTAGCCAGTGATGCCCACATCCCACGAACAAATGAAAAAATATGTGGCAATCAATTTGTGCACAGCAAGCCCCCACAAACAGCAATGAGATAATGATCAGACGGTCTGCTTTAGTGGCGTTGATTGAGGGATAAATATCAGCCAGGATACCAAGAATGAACATCCCTACTCATTTTTGAAATAGAACCAAGGGGTCTTTTACATCCATTTGAGAGGGTTGGTGAGGCCTCAGTTTCATGTCTCTGGTGTTTAATGCACTGGAGAGTCAACCTGGCTTTTTGTGTTCATGCCTCTGGAGTTGGACTTGAATCCACAACCTTCTGACTCAGAGGGACAAGAGTGCTGCTCACTGAGCCATGGCTGATTGCAAAAAATATTGGTTCACACACCAGGGACAGATGAAGTAAGACTGACGGAATTGGAGCCTTATCGGCAGGTCTCACTGTCTGGCAAGGGACGCAGCAAAGTGGAGAAAATTCAATTGTAGAAACAATGATTGCAGGATAGGTTCCCTGACACCAAATTATGTCCATCATGCAAATAGGATTATGGCTTTACATGGTAACCAATATTCTATCATCGTCGGAATCCTTCCACCTGCGTAAGATGATGGACTTGCAGCAATTCAAATCCATTGGGGATGGGGTAGCTTCATTTGCCACCCCCCCCTCGTGATGGCTGAGGAGACCAATCGGAAGAGTCAGCTTCTGCTACAAGGGCCACATGCGAAATGAGTACCGTGTGTCATTGTGTGTTGTTATTTTCAGACTCAGTGCCTGTTGCCAAGCTGCTGTAGGCACTGATTGTCATGGTAGCACACAGTGGCTCACAGGCGATGTCGCCAGTTTGCTTTGTTGTCAGCTAGGGCTGAGGATTGATGATTAGGACCTTCGTTTTGCGCTTGCAAGCATCCTGGAGGCGGAGCTTTTGGTGTCCTCCTGGTCGTCTGGCTCCATGTCCTCGCCATACAGAAAGTCCTTGGGTGTGCGACGTTATCCATCCTGCGAATGTGCCCAAGTCAGCGATGTCACCTCTGCTCGATGAGTGCCAACATACTTGGGAGATTTGCTTTTGAGAGGGCTGCAGCACTGGTGATTTTTGTCCGTCCAGGAGATACACAGAAGCGCCTCAAACAGTGGAGGTGAAACTTGTTAAGATTCCTTTCTTGATAGCTGTAAGTCATCCATGTTTAACAGCTACACAACGAGGTGTTGGGAACACAGGCCTCCTAAACCTGCATCTTGGTCCTCAAAGTTAGCTTGACGTTATTCCATGCCTGTTTGAGAGTCGGCCAAGAGCATTGGCTGCTTTTCCTGTGCGTGTAACGAGTTCTGCGTCAAGAATAAACAACATTACTGCTACGTAAAACACAGGAAGTTTAGTGACCACTGGAAAATCCAATCCTCCATTAGTTTACTGAGTTCCCGGAAGGGAAAAACAATCAAACTTGGAAATGACCGGTACTGGTCTAAACTGGCGTTCCATTTTAAGATATAAAAGACCAGTTCTGACCATTACCAGCCATTTCCCAAGTTTTACTGGTTTTTACTTCTGGTTTTAAAACAGCTATTCCATCCTTCCATTGCTCCTGTCTGTTGAATGAAACTCAGATTCACAATAAACGAGTAGCAATTTTACTTTAAGTGATTAATGAGTTGAGACACCAGCCACTGATCTGCTGTCAATTCAATGCCCTGACACGAGTTCATCATATTAGTAGGTGCAGTTGCTTATAAGCTAGACTGTGTGAAATCACAAGATAATTGTAGAAAATAATTATATTCCATAAGTAAACTGCAACACTCCCCTCAAGATAATACTTATTTATGCTTGTTAGGTTGGAAGGGCCCTCCAATTCATTGGAGATTTACAACTCGAATGGGACAAATAGTACATTCCAGAAGCAGCAACTAAAAATCATTCCGTTTTCATTAATGTAGCCCATTTGCAGAGTGTTGACAAATAGTGAGATAACTTTATGTAAAGGGGTAAATTTCTAATAAGAGTTAAGATATCTTTGATCTAAACATTTTGCTACTTTCATATGAGCTGAGTCTTTTACCTCTTTATTTAGAAGAATTTATATCTGGTTTTGCCCTTAAGATGGAAAAGAACTTGTATTTACAAAGTGCCTTTAATGCAATTAAACATCCCAATGTGCTTGACAGAAGCATTATTAAGCAAAATTTAAGCTGAGCCACATTAAGACGGATGTCCCAAAGCTTGACCAAAGAGGTAGGTGTTGAGGAATGTTTTAAAGGAGGAAAGAGGGTGGAGAGAAGTTTAGGGAGGGAATGCCAGAGCTTTGGGCCTGGGCAGCTGAAGGTACAGCCACCGAGGGCGCAGCGATTAAAATCAGGGACGTTAAAGATGTCAGAATCAGAGGAGCACAGATAACCTAGAGGCTCATGCGTCTGGAGGAGATTACAGAGATCGGGAGCAGCAAGGCCAGGGAGGGATTTGAAATCAGGGATGAAAATTTTCAAATTGGAACGTTGTTTAACCGGGATGGCGGGGGGTTGGGGGGGGAGCAGTAGGTCAGTGAGCCCAGGGGTGATGAGTGAATGAGACACAGGCCAGGATGTCCGGCCCCGTTGCAGCATCTCCCCCCACTGGCAGATGTGGAAAACCATTGAAATCTCCATTCGGTTCGGCGAGACCATTACCTCCCGCCGGGCAGAAGGGGCTGCAAAATCCTGGAAATGGCGAATGAGACGCAGTGCAACTCGGACCTGGGCATCAGAGTTTTGGACGATCTCAAGCTTACGTGGGAGACCAGCCAGCTGTGCATTCGGTTAGTCACATCTAGTGGTAACAAAGCCATGGATGAGGGTTTCAGCAGCAATGCATTGAACCAGGGGCAGAGTTAGGTTCTGCTATGGAGTTTGAAATAGGATGATTTTAATGATGGTGCTGATTTGTGGCTGGAAACCCAACTCAGGGTCAAATATGACACTAAGGTAACAAATGATTGGTTTCAACCTCAGACGGTTGCCAGGGAGAGGGGCAGAGTCAGTGGTTGGGGAACAGAGTTTGTAGCAGGTACCAAAGACAACTGGGGGAAATTTCTGCTCATTCAATTTTGGATGAAACTTGCCTTTATATAGCGCCTTCATGATTTCAGATGAACATATGAAACAGATAGGCGGGAAAAGACCAGCTGGTCTTTCAAGCCTGCCCACATTCAGAATACCTGAAGCATCATAACTAGATACCGATTTCCCTCTCCCCGCACCACCCCCATTTTCCCTCCCCTGCAACCCCCCCACTACCTTCACCCCCCACCACCACTCCACACACACACACACAAAGTCCAGGAGTGGCAACGAAAACAACCTTGCTTTAACCTCCCATCTAAACGAAGGTATCTCCGACAGTGCTGTACTGAAGTGTCAGTCTAGATTATACACCAAGCCTCAGGACTGGGGCTTGAACTCACAGTCTTCTGACCCAGAAGTGATAGCGCTACCACTGAGGCAAGGCTGAAACCTAGAGATTAAAAATAAATGAGCTTGTCAGACGTTTCCAAATTCATTACATAGGGGTTTTCAGTACATCTTAATAAATTGTGCACCTAAAACAGCAGTTATATTGCAGAAATTATTATGATTAAAAGCATCAATAATGAGAATCTCCCAACTGAGGCCCATTTCAGGGACAGTATAAGGATTGATGTGATAAAAGTACTGGTGGCTAACATGCTGCAAATTATCTGCGTAGCTAAAGGTCCCAGTGTTACTCTGTGGCTACTAGTGCAAAACATTAAATCTTCTCACAATACCAAGAATTCAGCTACACTGTTTCTCAAATCCATTAAACCATTGTCATAGTCAAGTGTAAGCACACAACTATTAAGTTTAGGGCACTGGTGTTTTAGCAGGCATATGACACTTTGAAATGTTGCACAGACATGTTTCCAGTTACTCACAATCCCCTTCACATTCTCATAACTATGTCACTACTGGGACATTAAGACATGATGTTCTGTACAGTTTATAAGGCACCACCTTGTGGCAGCTGGCTGTTGCAACTTTGCTTTCTCCAATAAATATTGAAGGTAACAAAAACCCAGTCTGGTAGGGAGCTGTGTGGGTAGATGGCTTATCAAATCCCGGAATGAAATAAGGCATTTCAGTCAGCTGCTTCAAATGGCGAATTATGGGCACTAGCCTCAAATGCAGGGGAATATTCTATATTCCCTTTTGGACTGCAGTGGTTCAAGAAAAGCAGGCCACCACCACCACCTTCTCCAGGGCAAATTAGGATGCTGGCCTAGCCAGCGACGCCCACATCCCATGCATGAATACTTTAAAAATCTGAAAGAACCATCTTGCATTGTACAAGACTTCATCAGCATATCGCCAAATCTTCCAAAATGATTCACACTCAATTACTTGGAGGTGCTAAATGCAGCAGTAAAATTGCCCATCCCAAGTCCCACAAATGACAGTGTGAAGAATGACCAATTTATTTGTTTATTGATATTGTTGCTTCAGGGAGGAACGTTGACCAAGGGACCAGAACAGCCCTCTCCTTTGAAGAAGTGTCATGGGATCTTTAAAATCCACTTGAGCAAACAATTTGTGCTGAAAACAAATAGAGATATAACCATTTATAAAGAGCAACAAAAACATTTTTAATTTTATCCGGAGAAAGAGAAGGATACAAAGGGATATTGGAATTCACAAAATCATTATTTTCTGAGTCTTCTACATCTGAACAAGGAGGTGAGAAGGAAGTGCCCGAGTTCAAAGAGGAATACAGGGAGAGTTCAGGTACAAGCCTTCACCACAAGAGAGGCCGGAACAGCTGAAAGTGAGAAAGACCCTTACAATCTTCTTGCAGGGTGGCTAAGGAGATGCCAATTCCCTCACTCATACTTGAAAGCTCGTCAGAATTAGATAAAATTCCACTGAGTTAGAGTTGAGCAAATATGACTCCCGCTTTTAACAAAAGGGGTGAACTCTCAAATTCCAAATGTCTGACCTGTAGCCGGTTTGCAGGGAGAATGCCCTGCAGGACCAGCTCTGATCCAGAGGGACAAGTTGAGACTGACCAAATTGTTAGGCTTTTGAGGAAATTACAGATCTGGTGGACTCGGGTGAAACATTGCATGTTTCCTATCTGGATCCCAGAAGGGCATTTGACTCTGTCCCAAAGACAGACTGATCCACACGGATTCATGCTCAGGAAACGATGAAAAAGCACATTTCAGAAAAGGCATAGCAGTAGTAATGCCAAGCGTACAGACTAACAACTGGTTAAAAAAAAAGGAGACAGGAATTCTGGCAAAGGCCTGCATGTATTCAGGCTAGGGCCAGCTGTGCTCCTCCAGTTCCTGGACCATTGCTCTGACTGTGTGGAAACAGAGACACATGAGGCCTGGGCTCAAGGAGATGTGTGGAACAGCAAGAGGGAGAGCGAACCACATGTGATTGGAGCCAAAGCTAATAAGCCTCCTTCCCCCGTTAACAAATATGCTTCTTGGTGGGGGATTAAAATAACACATCATATTTTCCATATATGCCACCTTATAACATTTTATCAAGTGTTGCCACATCAGAGGATTTGTATGCTGTACTGAAAAAGGACTCAAAGTAAAACAGGAACCCATGCTGCTCTTTTTGTTGTCCATAGAATCGGACTTTTTAACTTACCATTATGATGGATAACGTTTTCTGATGCTCTTCAGTACATTACACTCACGTTTACATTGTTAATAAACGCTTGAAAATCAAAAGAAAAAAAAACGTGAATAAATCCCAAAGGAAAGGTGGGTAGTCTGACGATTGGTTTATATCCATATATAATGCAGGGAAAGTGCTGCAACGTTGCTCAAGTTAAGCCCAAATTGCTCCACCAAAAGAAAGCACGAAAGTTGCATTCTTGGATTTAACATGCGCGATGCATGTTGCTCTCTGAAATAATTGTCATGGTGCTATTGGTGAACGTCACACAATGCCTAAATGAGCAGAGATTCCAGGAATGCATGCTGCCACTCTGTTCCTATGACAACGTGCCCTTTAATTCAAATACCTGAGAATGTTTTCTTGAATGTAAAATTGTGTTGGATTTGCATAAAGTAAATTGTGGAGGCAAATGGACCCTCCTCAGTGCCAGCACATATTTTGTTTTCATCACATGTCAGCACTACTCAGGCGACACCCCACAGTTCTGAGGCTTGCAGGTGGTCTTAGGAAGGCACTCACCACACAGCTAACTAGGTGACTAAAAGTGTGATTGCAATGAGCACAGGAGACACTTATAGACTGAGTTAAAGGGAGTAACAGGGTTGGTAAATTCAACTTGTCAACTAGCTAGGGGCAAGTCACCTCCAGCTTTAATGAACTGAAAAACCAAGCAACTCATCAATGTCTACAACTCATTCATCTCCAATCTTTGGGAGTTTCTTTTATTACCTTATGTAATAATACTTCTTGCAGCACTTCCCAACCCCCACTTGACCACTTATTTTTCTGTACCTGAAGTATCATTCATTTCTTCTTAAAATACATTTTCTCTGATGAATGTACTAGTTTTTAATGAATGAAGTATTAACTTGAGCGAGTGCTTTGCTGCAGAGGGAGGATCATTAGCAAATGGAATTTTTTCAATCCCAATTTACAACACTGGGTTAAAACCCTGCCCACCCTGCAGGAGTGTAGTTGGGCACTTCCCCCTTTGTTCCCAAAGGGCTCCCATCCTCTGGCATTATAACATCATTGGGAATGCCTGTCACAGGCAGGGACCTTCATAATATTTAATGTGTTGGGGTCCTCTTATATCCCAATATAATTTCTGTCAATATGCATGTCACGCATAGTAAAAACAAAAAACTACTGCGGATGCTGGAAATCCAAAACAGAAACAGAATTACCTGGAAAAACTCAGCAGGTCTGGCAGCATCGGCGGAGAAGAAAAGAGTCGACATTTCGAGTCCTCATGACCCTTCAACAGAACTGAGTATAGTTAGGAGAGGGGTGAAATATAAGCTGGTTTAAGGTGGGGGGGCGGGGAGAGAGAAGAGGGGGGGGTGGCGGTGGTTGTAGGGACAAGCAAGCAGTGATAGGAGCAGATAATCAAAAGATGTCACAGACAAAAGGATCAAAGAGGTGTTGAAAGTGGTGATATTATCTAAGAAAATGTGCTAATTAAGAATGGATGGCAGGACACTCGAGGTACAGCTCTAGTGGGGGTGAGGTGGAAAGACTGACAAGGTATTAGTTGTAGATTTTAAAATAATGGAAATTGGTGGGAAAAGAAAAATCTATATAAATTATTGAAAAAAACAAAAGGGAGGGGGAAGAAACGGGGTGGGGATGGGGGGAGGGAGTTTAAGATCTAAAGTTGTTGAATTCAATATTCAGCCCGGAAGGCTGTAAAGTGCCTAGTCGGAAAATGAGGTGCTGTTCCATGTCACGCATAGTGCTGGGTCAACCAATGAAACCTGACAGCAAGCAAGAGATGGGTCAGAAGAGGAAGGTCAGCATTTATTGTTTCTTGTGTGGTTTCCTTGTGGGCAGGAAGGGACAGGAGTGCTCCCCTGAGTTCCACAGGGACACCATGGTCTCCCACTAAATCAGGTTCCCTCCTCATCCCCCCAGTCACGATGGACTTCTCCAATCAATCACCTTTGTGTTGGGCACTGCTCCTTCAGAATCCTGGAGGTGACCTCCTGCCACTCAAAATGCTGTTCTGAGCTGCTAAATGAAATAAATGTTTTAGTGATGTTGGCTGAAGTTTAATACTTAGCCAGGACAGTAGGGAGAACTGCCCTGCACTTCTTTCATATAGTGCTGTTGGGCATCTTGCATCTATCTCAGGGGGAAAATGGGGCCTAAGTTTAATTACTCATTCAAAAGACGATACTTCCATCAACACAGCACTCCCTCAGTAATGCACCAAAGTGTCAGCATGGATTTTTGGGCTCCAGTCTCTAGGGAGGCTCCAGTCTCTAGAGTTTCTGACTCAAAGGCAAGATGAACTGAGCCATAGCTGACACCATCATATAAATGCACAGTCAGCATGATGATGGCATTATATAATACAGGAGGAATTCAAGGTATCATTTAGAAATATGCTGAGGTTTGGCTGTCAATAGCATGTTTCATTTGCAAACTACCAGATACTAATCTTTCATCATTGGTAAAAGTGACAACATGTCATATCAGTTTCCAAAGACTGAATATAACCAAACTGTACAAACAATTATGTGACAATGAATTTAATTTCTTTTTATTAAACTTGTTCATGTAAGGGTTTTTTGTTTTACTTGCACTGTTATATCAATTGGCACCTCTCCATTTCAGGAGACGATGGACTGCACACGGGGTATATATCACTTCTGTACTGAACATGTCTGTTGTGGCTGTAGAGGCTGATAAACGAGTGGCGGTACCTTCTGCAGCTCACACAGATGACCAGTGTTGGCTTGAGGTCAACTGTTGTTTTTTCCCTTCCAACAGGCTCTCTTTTCCACCATCTACTCGTTTCTTTTTCCCTCTGCTTTTTCCACACCCTTCCTGACTGCTTGTCTCCAGGCACCCCCTGTCAGCAGCGAGAACTCAACATGCATCGACTCTGATCTCGGTCGACTTGAAGTCTTGCTTGCAGACATCCTCATATCGCAGACGTGGGCAAACTGTTGGCTTCGTGCCAATAGCAAGCTCGCCAGAGAGCACGTCTTTGGGTATGTGGCCATCATCCATTTGGCTCACATGACCCAGCCAACGGAGTGGCTGCTGACTCAAGAGGGCCAACGTGCTGGGGATCCCAACATGCTGGTGCACTTCCATATTCGGCACTCTCTCTTGTTAGGTAATCCCCAATATTTGTCTGAGGTAGTGGAGATGGAAGCCTTTCAGCCACTTCTCTTGACTTGCATCTTCTTGACAAGCAACTTCAGTGTGGGGTGCCAGTGTGGCGCCATCAGCAAACAGCAAGTCACAAACTGGGCCATTATGCACTTTGGTCTGAGCGCAGGGTCATGCCAAGTTGAACAGCATGTCATCAGCTCTGGCCTGCAGGGAGACACCCACATTTAAGTCACCAAAAGCATACAATAGCAACATAGAGAAAAATATGCCAGACAGAGTCAGTGCCAGCCTTTGATGATGCTCCATTATAACTGACAAAACTGTGCATGTTCTTGTGGAAAGAAGAAATGATGCCCAGTGAAGTCAATGGACTTTTGAATGGCTCGCCGCATTTTATGACCCCACCCCCGCCGAAATAGGGCCGTAAAATTCCACCCATGGCCTTGTTTTCAAAGCCCCAGATCCCTCTCAGCGTTTCACAGGTTCTTTTCTCCCTGCTACTCCGGGGCAAGTTTTCCTGAGCCCTTTTAAAAGTCCCTTCGTTCAATCCTCCTGAGTATAATCAAATTGACTTCCAGCAGCAAGGAACCCTCTGGTGACTTCTCACTCTTTAGATCGCTACAAGCCCATCTCTTTAAACAGCATTCTGCTCTTATAGCAATAGCTTCCCCGCTTGCATTAATAGCAGCATCACGCTCTCCCTCCGGGGTCTCTGGGAATGTAAGTCTGCACAAAGCAAGGTCAGCTGCTTCTGCCTTTGAGTTCAGGTGTTAAACCTGGCACCTGGACTGTCAATAAGGCTTGACCTGGGTCCCCTGTCACCGTGACGACAAGTTCACATGAATTGGTCGCTGGGCAGAACTAGCAAGAGGTCACATGCCCCTGTCCTCAATTCCATTTTACCTTCAATTGAAGAAGACAGTTTAAAACATAGCCATCTTTTAAAGTCTTACATTCCTAAAGTTCAAATGATTGAAAACTTGGATGTGTGACAAATACCTCAGCGGGAGTATTATTTTGGCTACTGCAGTAAAAGCCATGGGGTGGGGCTTTTCCACCAATATCATCAGTGCCCTGGATTTTTGAGGAAAGGCAACTTCTTCCCAGCCACAAGAAAGATACAACTTGTGGGATGCAATCGCTGAAATAGCTGTGACCAACGACAGGCTTCAGTTACAGCAATTTACAATGGTTGCGCAAAATTAACTTCCTAAAGGGGTTGAATCACTGCAGATACACAGGGGACGCGTTAGCACTTTAACATTTTCTACTTAACACCTCATCTTCACGGCCTGGAGTTTCCTCGCCATTTGTGCCCTGATGCATGCATAACCCGGGCACACAACGATTGAAAGTTCATGGGATTTTGGGCACAGGTGTGCCACGCAGGGAACTGCAATATGCCCAAGTCTCCTCCAGCTTTCACATTTGCCCATTAAACTCCCTGCCCGAATGAATCTCCTCTCACAAAACCGGCCACTCCTCTGTCTTTCTAATGAGCATCCTCCAGTTGCTCATGTTTCGCCGTCTCCCAACATTGTGCTGGGGATTTTCAGGTGCAACTGTGAACAAATTCACTTTTCTCATTTTTCTTTACGTGCAATATTTTGGGCATTTTAAAAAAGATTTATCCTCACTGAGACCTGCACCATATTTCCTGTTTCTTTTTAATGCATTTTTATGGCAGATGTGCAAGTCACATTAAAAATGGAATAGCTTCCCCCAACTGCAGGGTCTTAAAACATATTGTGCCTGATGTCTATGAACGATGGCTGAATGAGTTGAAATTTAAATTTTAAGATTCAAAGAAGAAATATACTGGTGTGGATTCAGCGTTTCCTTGGGCCCAATTGTTTAAGCTGATTTATGTCTAATTTAAGCTCAGGTGTATTCAAATAAGATTGAGAGGATGTGGGGGTGGGATGGGGTAACTGGATATTGGCAGAATGGGCGTTACATTGGGCACCATTTCAGATCTAACTTCAGGGGTTGTGCCTAAGGAGGAAACTGCAGGCCCATATCTCAGGGCTGATGTTGCTTTGGACCTGTTATAGGATATCATCATTCTCAAGTGGTCCTAATTGATCATTTCCTTACATTGGCTGACTGCACTTGGAAAATCCAATAATATGCGACTGGACAGCTAAATTGGGGAGTTTGAAAAATTCCCTTGTGGCTGTCAAAACAAATGAGAGATTGAAACTTTTATGTTTTGGCTTTCCTGTCCCCAAATGTGGCAGATAAACAGTAACTGCCATATCTGTGCACGAGCAAGAGGACAGCTTTTAATCCAATTACCAAGTCGCCCGTATTAATACTGAACAGGACCAACCATATACATTCTCATATCCCACACAGGTCAGTTAGAGTAAGGGAACCATTTGTAATCACTGTGGGACAGAACCTTTCTTCAGCTGGATTTCGTTTTCAGCGCTTCACAGGAATGTCCTGGTGAACGATGTTTCATAAACAGAGACCCCCGATTACTATTAGGAGCACAGGAAATGGGAGCAGGAGAAGGCCATTTGTCCCCTCGAGCCTGCTGTGCCATTCAACTAGATCATGGTTGATCTTCTGCCTCACACCACTTCCCTGCACTATCCTCAAATCCCTTAATGTCGTTAATATCTAGAAACCCGTCAATCCCTTGTCTTGAATGTACTCAATGACTGAGCCACCGCAGCCCTCTGGGGTAGAGAATTCCAAAGATTCGCCACCCTCCGAATGAAGAAATTCCTCCTTATCTCAGTCCTAAATGGCCTACCCCTTTCTCATGCTCTTATGTTATCAAGGGACGTGGGGATAGTGCAGGAAAATGGTGTTGAAGTAGGAGATCAGCCATGATTTCATTGAATGGCAGAGCGGGCTTGAAGGGCTGAACAGCCTACCTCTGCTCCTATTTCTTATGTTCTTATTATGAGACTGTGCCCCCTGGTTCTAGACCCACCACCCAGACAGGGGAAACATCCTTTCTGCATCTATCCTGTCGAAACCCTCTTAAGAATTTTGTACGTTGCAACAAGATCATCTCTCATCCTTCCAAATTCTGGAGAAAACAGTCCTAGTCTTCCCCAATCTCTCCTCATGGGACAATCCCTCCATCCCAGGGATTAATCTGGTGAACCTTCTTTGCACTCCCTCTAAAGCAAGCGTGTCCTTCCTTAGATAAGGAGACCAAAACTGTAGGCAATACTCCAGATGCAGTCTCACCAGGGCTCTATACAATTGCAGCAAGGCATGTTTACTCCTGTACTCAATTCCCCTTGCAATGATGGCCAACATCCCATTTGGACATCAACATTCAGACTCTCACCATTTACGAAATACTCTGCATTTCTGTTTTCCTACCAAAGTGGATAACTCCACATTTTTCCACATTACATTCTTTCCCACTCATTTAGCCTGTCTAAATCCCATTGAAGCCTCTTTGCATCCTCCCCACAACTCACATTTCCATCCAGCTTTGTGGCATCAGCAAACTTGGGAATATTACATTTGGCCCTCACATCCAAACCATTGAAATAGATTGTGAATAGCTGGGGCCCAAGCAGTGACCCTCAAGATAGCCCACTAGTCACAGCCTGCCAAGCCGAGAATGACCCATTTATTCCCTCTCTCTGTTTTCTGTCCATTAGCCAATTTTCATTCCATGGCCGTTTATTACCCCGATCCCACATGCTCTTATTTTGCTCATCAAACTCTTGTGTGGACCTTATCAAATGCCTTCTGAAAATCCAAATATACCACATCCACTGGTTCCCCATTATCTATTCTGCTAGTTATATTCTCCAAAAAATCCAACAGGTTTGTCAAACATGATAAATCCATGTAGACTCTGTCCAACCCTACCATTATTTTCCAAGTGTCTAGTTATCAAATCCTTTATAATAGATTCTAGCATTTTCCCTACCACTGATGTCAGGCTAACAGGTGTGTAGTGCCCCATTTTCTCTCACTCAGAACAGCAGGAACAGAAGAAGGGCTGAGAAGTGAAATTAATATAATGTTATAAGCTTTCTTTGTTCGCGAGAATGCTTCACCCAGGACCCACAAGGAAACCCTTAGGCCTCTCCTGCCCTGGGCTTCCAATATTCCCCCTCTAAGTCCACCCACCATTGTGTCCAGCTGCCCCCAGCGCATTTACCCAACTGCCTGGGACTGTCTCTGTGAGTCCCCAGTGGTGGTCCCCTTCAGCTTCTACATCATTCCTGCCTGGCTCTGGCAGGAGTCAGGCCTGGTGCACAGCAGTGAGGCCTAGGAGTTAACATGGCCCAGGCCTCTCTCTGGTGAGTTGGGGCAAGCCTGTTGCTCAACCCACCGGCCCTATGTTGACCAATTGCCTATAGAGTTAACATCAGGATTATATGTTGTGTTCTCTCTAGCGTCTCAGCTAGTCTGACTTCTGCCACTGCACATCGGAACTTAGATAATCCAGGCAATTTAAACTGGAGTCAGAACCACTTCCCTTTGGGGTTTAATGGGAAAGGGCTTCAAACTTTATACTACATGGTCCTTATTTCCACTTTTATCGATACAGAGAAAATAATGCTTAACACAGAACTCATCATTTCTCTTTGGCATGTTGAGCTTGAAGATATTTGAATGATGTTAAATGAAGGGGACACACACCAATAATGGCTGCAGAAAGTAGGGCTCCAGGAATCCACAGGACTCTCTGGGAATTAAAGATAAATATCCAGGACTTGTCTGCCAGGAACCCTAGAGAAACATCATGGGGTTGTGAAAAAAGTGATTTAATTATAATACTTTTAATTATAAAAATATTAGCTGTGGCTAAAAAATAGCTTTTTGACTGGGCATTGGAGATTGTAAGATGAAACCTCCAGGAATACGTCTAACCAGAATTGACAACTCTAGCAGGAAGTAACTGTACAGCATATGGCAGTTTATTTCTAAAATACTCAAGGTCCAAAACCAAATTAATACTTGCTGTGATGTGAAAGCAACAACTGAAAGTATTTGTAAACTAATTTTGCATCATTGGGATAAAATAGATCCACACTTAAGAAAATAAGGCCAAAATGTACCAGTGGAAAGTGTCGCAATCTAGATTCCAAGACTTCACAAGAGCTGACGTTTAATAATGAATGGCAACTCAAGTTATTTGAGGGAACTTTGCTCAGTAAAATATGAATTTTAACTGTTGGAATTCTCGCAATTGTTTAACATTATAATACTGAGCACAGAATAAAGATTATTGAAAGGATGCAAAGGTACTGAAGACAAATCTAGAACAGCTTCTGTTGACATGTCAGGAAGACGACAGCGGCAAGTAAGCTTAGAAATCAAAGCTATTGAGACTTAGTATCAATGTTAGTCAAAAAGCAGTTGGAAGTGAGGAGCTGAAGGCTATAGGTGGCGTGCATTAGGTGGTGTAACAATACAGTGGTGTGGGCGGTACACCTAAACATTTCTTTCATCAGGCTGTGTTCCTTTCTCCTGGAAATCACCTGAAAAAGCCTGTAGGTGCTGGCCATCCCACCATCTTGTGGAATGCAAGGTGAAACCCCAGGCTTGAAAGGACAGAGTGTCCACATGCGTCTGTGCCCGCTCTCACTCTCCCTTCGGCTAAGCAGCAGAGAGGCCAAGTAGAGCAGACAGCTATTTGGAGCTGCTGAGCATTCCCCAGCAGACAGGCATTAAATATCAGTGTATAATTAGGCTTGTGAGTGAAAAGATATACCAAGTGTTCAGTGAGTAGGAGCTAATCAAGGAACTAAGGTGATTTCAGTAGAGAAAACTCATGAAAGGAACTGCATTGGTCACCTGTCCTTGACAGCAGAGAGGAAAACCTTCCAATTTCAATTAAAACTCTAATTATTTGTGGCAGGTGAACATTTCTGTCTAAACCATCAGATTGTTTGAGTGTTCTCCTGCGGCTTGACATTTTTACATTGGTGGTCAGTCAGTTGGTCAGTTCTAGGATGGGTAAAACTTTGAGGAGGTTTCCGCCTGCCCGTCACCATCTTTCTCATTGGGAAAGCAGATGATCGGTTAGTCTATGTCTCGGGAGGTTGTCCACCTGCATTAACTCTCAGGCAGGCCTTTAATTGGGCACCCAGCCCTCCTGTCCCTGGCCGGCAGCAGGCTGTTTAGATATGCTGTGCCGATTGGGGTCCTATACTGGTTGGAGGGGAGCATGCATGGTATTTTCTTCAGGCACTCAGAGGCCTCAACAATGACCCTTAAAGGCACGAGTTTTTTTTTAGTCTCTGGGTGTCTTTCCGATCTATGTGAGACCTATTGAACCCACAGCTTTCTAACTGAGAGGCAAGAATGGTACCAACCAAGGCCCGGTAACCATTTTAAAATTCATTTATGGGATGCGGGCGTCACTGGGTGTGTCAGCATTCCTTGCTCATCCCTGGTTGCCCTTGAGAAGATGGCGGTGAGCTGCCTTCTTGAACCGCTGCAGTCCCTGTGGTGTAGGCATACCCACAGTGCCGTGAGGGAGGGGGTCCCAGGATTTTGACCCAGCGACAGTGAATTGGTGGTGCTTTTTCATGCTCTGTGCTGTACCTGGAACCAAGGATAAATCTGCAATTTAGTGATATGAATTTAGTGCCTTGTCCATTTTGCATGGCATCTTTCTACAAAACAGCAGACGATTTTGATTTCACGTTGCAGATGATATATTTGGGATATGTCGTACGACTCTCCCAGTTGGATAAAGTGACAACAGCCGGTATAAATATTGGTTTGGAGTTTCAGATTCTCAGGTACAGCTGGGAACAATAATTTTCCTGGTCTTTTAACTGCAATTTTTTTTTAGTGTGCTTTAGAATTTAACCTCACTGAGACTTGCTCTGTATTTTCTGTTTGTTTTAATGCATTTTTATGTCCTAATCATAAGTCAGATGAAAAATTGAAAAGCTTCCCCAATTCCAGGTTTGTAAACATGCTGTGGCTGATGTTCATGAGTGATGGCTATATCAGGGAAAACATTTTAAGACTCAAAGAATTATACTTCTGTGCATTTGGAGTTTCCTTAGACCCTGACTGTTTATGCTGATTTCTGCCGATTTAAATCCATTTACACCTATTTTAAGTTTGGGTGCATTTGAATGGGTATAACTTGACATTGGTAAATTGGGCACAGCTCTGGGCACAATTTTGAGTGCAACTTTGGGGTTGCGTCCAGGAAACTTCAGTGTATCTCCAGTATAACAGGATTAGACTTGAAAATCTAAGATGGACCTATCAGTACATCAGATGGGGATAATTTGATTGTAATCAGACTGTGATAGATTGCTGCACATCATGCAGTGTAAACACATTATCGTCACATATCGTGGCATAGTCTGTTCACTCTTATTTGCCATGGTGCATTAATGTGCAGAGTGGTGCGATGGGCAAGAAGGGGAAGAATTATCAGTGATGACTCTGCTCTGACATTCATTTGCCTCTTAGATGGATCTTTCAGTGTCACTGTAGTGAGGAATAATATTCCATCTCTACAGGTGCTACACCCATGTTATTGGTCAGGGGAATGATGGCACAGTTTATTTTATGCTGAGTTGATCGCTTACTGTGCCATTTGGAGTCGATATACCTTGTAAAAGCACAGATTGGGCTTCTGTTTTCCAACTGGTGGCTATCCTCTTTGAGGGGGATGGGGAGAAGGGGGAGGTCAATGTCATCTCTCGGAGGCCAACCTGCCTACAAGTTGGCATGTCCCATGATGGGCTACCAGAACTAACCATTCACTTGGTGAACTTGGTGAAACAAGAGCTGAATCATGCTGGTTTGCAGTAATCCTGAACATGTTGATAATTGACTAGCGGCCCGGGGCCACTGAGATCCGAAGGGGTGAAACAGGTCCCCATGGGTTGGATGCTCCCCACTGAGCCCAGGTGACCCTGAATGACCTGTCTGGTAGATATGCTTGGTGGTCCCAGCTGGAAGACCACCAGAACTCGGTGCTGCAAGCTGCATGGCTTTCCATATCTAAGCCCCCTCAGGTTAGGGGTCGCCCTTTTAGGACAGAGATGAGGAGAATTTTTTTCCTCTCAGAGGGTTGTGCGACTTTGGAACTCTCTGCCTCAGAGGGGGGTGGAGGCGGGGGTCACTGAATATTTTAAGGCAGAGGTAGATAGATTTTTGTCAGGCAAGGGGATCAAAGGTTATCGGGGTTGGTTTGGGAATGTGGAAATCGAAACACAAGAAGATCAGCCATGATCTTATTGAATGGCGGAGCAGGCTCGAGGGGCTGAAATGTCGTCTCCTTATGTTCTTATGGGCGGAATTTTACGGCCCCGTTTTGGCGGGGGCAGGGCTGTAAAATGCAACGAACCGTTTAAATGCCCATCGGGACAGTAAAATTCCCCCATGCTTCCTGCATCTGGGGAAAGAACCTGCCTCGGTAATTTTTGATACACCAGGTAAAGGCCATATCCTCCATCAGCAACATTTCCTCATAACACGTCATAATTAACTGAGTGTTCGTTCCGGAAATCGTTGTGCTGAACAAAAATCATTTTTGTCAATTCACTAAAGCCCAGCGGGGTAAAAGCTCATCTTTAGCACTGCTGGTGAACAGTGTTTTTGTACCAGGCCTGAGATGTGGCAGCTAACGAAAGGAGGCTGTCTTTGCTTTGCCCAGATGCTGATGAACCCTCTGTGAACTTTCGACGCATTATGTTTTATTTCAGAAGCTTCAGTGGTCGGGGCAGCTTCTTTTCATCTCAGTTGCATTTTTGTTTTCCCGTCTCCTGCCAGAAGGTTGGTTTCGAAACTGTCGCCGGCTTCTTTCAAAAAATTGATCTCATGTGGAGGGTATATTCTTACGTGCGCACTTGATCCACAAGAGGTCGACCTCGGTACAACGCCGAGCATCCCCACTTCATCAAATATTGCGCAAAAATGTATCCTCAAGCCTCTGAACAATCCTGCTGGGGCTATGAAAAGCTGATCTTTCCACAGCCACCAGCGCCACATCAGCTCTTTCAGGCTGCCTCAGTTCAACGTCTAAATGTCACAAACTGATCCGCGAAGACGTACAATCCAGGAGGAAGAAAAAATAGCCCAATTGAGTCCCCATTAGCCTCAATGGGAATACATGGCACAGATGTGCTATAAAAAGCAAACGTTACTGAGGGGGAGTTGTACCAGTCATTACCATTAAAAATTAATAGAGCAAAAACTGCTTGTGATCGCTGTCGTCATGGTGAGAAAGTTTCTCTAGAGAGAAGCTCTGCCAGCTCTGGATTGCTGAGTACTGGGGAACAAATCTCACTGCTGCTTGTTTTTATGAGATTTCAACCTGCTACATGCAATATTAAGAGCTATTAACCATAAATCGCCCTTCTGTGCCAGTACATCAGTGTAAACATTCATGCTCTCCTGCTTTGTCAGCTTAATATATAAAAACAAATCTGTATATATCTGTTCCATTTCAAGATGACATGATTACACAGTGTCAGTTCCTCGGGTTACATAAACACAGTGCAATTCAGCAATCTACAAAAATTAGCTGCAATGGAAATTCACTTTACATATGGATAGTGTGGCACGGTCAAAACTTTCAGAAAAAGGGAACAAATACTTGTGGTTGTGAACGTGGCAACGGAAATAATACAAAACATATTGGCTCTCGGAACTTGCACCATTATAATGGCATCTGTGCAGCCTGGGGACCCTTGGACAGCACAAAAGGAGGAGGAAATTAGGGAGTAAGCTACTTATGCCACTTGACATTTTCCTGGGGCTTTTGCTCTGCTCTGTTGTTACCCTTTGCAGAAAACAATTAGAAGGTGATTATCATAACTCGCTTGTGACAACTATTTCCCTGCATCGAAGCCAGTTTTCAACAGCAACAACAACAACTTGTATTTATATAGTGCCTTTGACTGGTAAAACGTTCCAAATTGCTTCGCAGGAGCATTATCAAACAAAAATTGTCACTGAGTCACGTAACGAGATGTCAGGAGGGATCAGAAGCTTGGTCAAAGAGGTAGGTTTTACGGAGCAACTTAAAGGGGGGAAGAGAGGTGGAGGGGTTTACGGAGGGAATTTCAGAGGTCAGGGCCGAGGCAGCGGCTTAGAAATGTGAAAAGAAACTGCCTTAAGATGCCATTAAATTGAAAAATAATGGCGCTAATGGTCTGATAGTGATTTGCTAATGTTTTTGCTGAATTGTACTGTTACTTTTAATGACGTGGCAAACAGTTTTTGTGCTTTTACAGAATTTTTTTTCTTTCAGAGCATAAATAATAATAGTCTCTGAGCCAAAGGCACAGCAAACATAGATCTTTCAGCAAAATTAATACCTGAAGATCAAAGCAACGAGACTGTGCGATTCTGGGTAAACATAAACATTATAAAATATCAGAGAGTCACTTTGACCAACTGGCATTCATTTATCAGCCCTTTTAAGAATTCAAACTAAAATTAGATTCCAAGAATATCCTAGAATGGCTGTTCTATATCCATTCGTTTTTATAAAAAGTGAGATTTCAATAGACCTTACAGCTCAAGAAATATGTAACTACTTAATGAAAATCTAACCAAAAGGATGAAATAGAGCAGCAGCAAGCTTAAAATGGACTTTCATATTTTTCTCATGTAATTGTTAAAAGTGAACCAGCTTAATGAAAGTTACAATTCACAAATAGCATTTCTTAAAAAAATGTATCCGGTAATCAATCTGTTCATCCTCCAATGTAGATTGTGATTCTGCTTTAATATAACATGCGTAATTGAAAAAGAAATCATTACGAAGATAAATTAAATTGGCTGTTCTGTCCTATAAAATCCTTCATTGGCTGCCACACTTACGATAGAAAGAAAGACTAATATTTGTATAGGACCTTTCACAAACTCAGAACTTCCCAAATTGCTTGGCAGTTAATGACTTTCATAAGGAACACATGCAGGATAAAATTCAACAAACTGAGTCAATAGCACCATATTAAAAGTTAGTCTGTGTTTGTCCTTTGCCACACATTAAAACATTTAAAATCGATTGGCCAACATCCTCACTGTGGCATATTTCAGATCAGTCTTCCAGTACAATTTGTTGTTGATAACACCATTGGAGGACTAGGTCACAGAGCAACCTGGTTATCTTGCCTATTGTGCATTGCCGCAGTAATTTTCAATCTCAAGTAACATGGCTCAACATTAACTATGCAAAACTCATCCAAATTTTCATCGAGGTTGCACTATCATTTTTGACTTTCAAGAAACACTCCACAATGAAATCTTATGTTTATTTCTAAGTTTCAGTTTTTCTAACATTGCCAAACTGGACTGATCGGTAATGAGCACTCATGCACAGCTCTCTGTCGATGCTGCTCATCAGATTCTTTAAAATAAAAGCTAGATTAATGCCTGGTTTGTCAATATTCAAAGAAGAGATTTTTTTTTTAAGAAATCCAAGCTGGAGGGTCTGAAATTCCCTTCACCATAAATGACAGCGTGCTTGTTTTGAATAATTAGCAATCTACTAACAAAATTGCAGGAACGAGTAGGTTAGACAAAGGAGAGCCAATGGATGTTATCTACTTGGACTTCCAGAAGGCCTTTGACAAGGTGCCGCACAGGAAGCTGCTCAGTAAGATAAGAGCCCATGGTGTTAGAGGCAAGGTACTAGCATGGATAGAAGATTGGCTGTCTGGCAGGAGGCAGAGAGTGGGGATAAGGGGGTCCTTCTCAGGATGGCGGCCAATGACTAGTGGAGTTCCACAGGGGTCAGTGTTGGGACCACAACTTTTCACTTTATACATTAATGATCTAGATGAAGGAACTGAGGGCATCCTGGCTAAGTTTGCAGATGATACAAAGATAGGTAGAGGGACAGGTAGTATTGAGGAGGTTGGGAGGCTGCAGAAGGATTTGGACAGTTTAGGAGAATGGGCAAAGAAGTGGCAGATGGAATACAACGTGGGGAAGTGTGAGGTCATGCACTTTGGTAGGAAGAATAGAGGCATAGACTATTTTCTAAATGGGGAGAGAATTCAGAAATCTGGAGTGCAAAGGCACCTGGGAGTTCTAGTCCAGGATTCTCTTAAGGTTAACTTGCAGGTTGAGTCGGTAGTTAGGAAGGCAAATGCAATGTTGGCATTTATTTTGAGAGGACTAGAATATAAAAGCAGGGATGTGCTGCTGAGGCTTTATAAGGCTCTGGTCAAACCACATTTAGAATATTGTGAGCAATTTTGGTCCCCGTATCTCAGGAAGGATGTGTTGGCCCTGGAGAGGGTCCAGAGGAGGTTCACGGGAATGATCCCAGGAATGAAAGGCTTAACATATGAGGAACGTTTGAGGACTCTGGGTCTATACTCAATGGAGTTTAGAAGGAAGAGGGGGGATCTGATTGAAACTTACAGAATACTGAAAGGCCTGGATGGAGAGGACGTGGGGAAGATGTTTCCATTAGTAGGAGAGACTAGGACCCGAGGGCACAGCCTCAGAGTAAAGGGAAGACCTTTTAGAACAGAGATGAGGAGAAACTTCTTTAGCCAGAGAGTTAAATCTATGGAATTCATTGCCACAGAAGGCTGTGGAGGCCAGGTCATTGAGTGTACTTAAGACCGAGATAGATAGGTTTTTGATTGGTAAGGGGATCCAAGGTTACGGGGAGAAGGCGGGAGAATGGGGTTGAGAAACTTATCAGCCATGATTGAATGGTGGAGCAGACTTGATGGGCCGAATGGCCTAATTTCTGCTCCTATGTCTTATGGTCTTATGGAATGCAAAATAAAGCAGTAACAAGTAACCTGTAAAAGCATAATGTGAAGAAATACAGCTTGAAAGAGGCAAAATTTAAGTCCAATGGTGACTTAATTGTCCTATTAAGCTCAGAGACAACTGTTAAAAGAACTTTCCTACAATTTGGACTCTCACAAGGAATACATTCAGAATAAAATACAACTAAACCAGTCCATAGCACAGGTTGAAAGGTACTCTGACTTTCTCCCACACATGTTGAAACATTTAAAATTAACAATTCATACAATAAAATGCATTGTAAAGTAGAGTTATTAACTCCATTTGCATGGGTACATCAATATGGGATACAAATGGGAATGACCCTTGTTGACTAATTTGAACTATACAGCAAACACTTCACACATCACCTGAAGAGGAAAAACCAGTTCAATTAAGCTGGGCTAGAATGAATTAAGTGTCAATTTGTGGGCATGGTATTAATGAATTAAAAATTTATTGCTGTGTAAATAAATGGTTTTCTCACTCTTACTCTTCAAACTTTCTTCCCCAACTCTCTCAGGTCCATGTTAAATTTGCTCCTGAGCTGGCTGTGATTAGAATTGTTCTACAGCACTTCATCCACACACGTCATCACTTTTTTCCTTAGTAGAAGCCCCAGTCCCATCTTTAGTAGAAGCCCCCTGGATAGATTGGCTCAGCTCATGAAAAGTGACCTCCAACTGCACAGTTGTCCTATGTTTCTGAAGGAATTTCTTTTTTTTTTTGGTCATTACAGAAAATGGAACAGAAAACATTTCAAGTAACTCCCAGCATGAGGGAACTAGGAAGAAAAAGATCTGAGAAAAAGATTTGTCGTATGTGGTATTGGTCCAGTTTGCAAATGCAGCAGAGCAAATACCAACATATTTATAGACCTGTGGCAGCTCACACATTTTCCACATCAATAAGAACAGAAGAAGACGGAGCATGAATAGGTAGTATGGTTCCTGCTCCACCATTCAATAAGATCATGGCTGATCTTCTCCCTCAACTCCACTTTCCCACATCCTGGCCCACAACCCATGCTTTACTGAAGCATACTGATGCATTTGTGTCATTATTGTTGCATGACCAGCTTAATTTCACTGGTCTTTCCTCTTCAGGTGGTGTGTATAGTTCAAATTAGTCAACAAGGGTCATTCTCATTTGTATCTCACATTGATGTATTCATGCAAATGGAGTTAATAACTCTACAATGCATTTTATTGTATGAATTGTTCATTTTAAATGTTTCAATGTGTGTGGGAGAAAGTCAGTTGCATGAAGTAAACTCAAACTCTAAGTCTAATAAATATTAATTTTAGTGTGCAATTCTGAAACCTGTTAAATTTTATAATATCAACACTGATTCTGATATGTATATATATGATATGCTTGAACAACAGATGGCTCAATGATGGGAGTAAGCACATTGTAGCAATTACATTTTTCATGTAATACTTTTGTTATTTTTTGTTTTAAATGGCCTTGGAAATAAAGACTATTCACAGCAATATTTGCACGTATGATTGGCAATAAGGAGAAAGGACAGCACATTTAATAAAAGACTGAACACTGGAAACCTTTTTGACTTCAGTTGTGGTCTACCTTGTCACTGATATCGGCATTAGTTGGAAAGGACAGAGAGCATCATATGAGGTTAAACTGGACTGAGTGTATGGAAACGCTTAATTTTTACCAGAAGGCAAATAAACTTGCAATAGCTGTCAAAAAGAGAGCAGTTTTGCTTACCGTCTGCAGACCTGCAGGTGTACATTGATTAAGAATTTGATCGCTCCTGCTCAGGCTGAAGACCAAATGGATGGGGAGTTGGTCAAATTTGGCAAGGAACATCTGAGCCCAGAACCAACCACCAAGGTTTAATCTTGAACCATCCCACTGTAGTTTCAGCTGCCTGGACCCCAAGCTCTGGAATTCATTCCCTCAGCCTCTCTGTCTCTCCCCTACTTCTCTGTCCTAACGCCTCCTGATGTGGATTGGTTTGATAACTCTCCTGCGAAGCAACTTGGGAATGCTTTACTACATTAAAGATGCTATGTAAATGCAAACCGCTGTAGTTAATCAAGGAAGGCAAAAGGATGATGAAAATATTTCTCAGGTTATATGTTATGGAAGGCGGATGGTAAATGCCAAGCTGCCCAAATCCCAGAGGGAAGCAGCTGCCACAACTGTTTGCAATTTGCATTCATTTTGAGATACGGGCTTTGAATTCCATAAAAAGAAGGCCACCAAGTCTTATAGGTTTCTTACAAAACTAAATTAAACCTTTCTTAATAGAAGAAATGATTTTAAGCACATACATTGATCTACAAATTACTACTATGATAATTTTTAAATCCCCTTATTAATCTAACCCCCAGTGACACCTCTGTGAAGACAATATTAGGACACATAGATTTTAAAAGACCCGGCCAAAGTAACACACAATATCCTGAACAGTCGAATTCAAAGTGAGTTATTCTTAACTTCAGTTCTTGCAAACAGCAGTTGAGGCTTAGAGGCTTTTCACACTTGTTAGATATTAGAATGCCTGCCCTTACACACAGCCTTCTCTCCTTTATACATATTTTCCCCTTTGAATGCAAATTCCCATCGTTTCACTATGGGCAGAATTTAGCCCATGTGGGGCGGGATCTATGGGAGAGATCGGGAAGCCGACTGCGATCGGGGCCGGGCCACGATTTCACGCTGGAGGGCCAATTAAGGCCCACCCAGCATGAAATGCTTACAACGCTGCCTGCATGTGGGGGGGAGGAGGGCGAGCGGGATGAGCGCAAACTTTGGAGAGAACCAGAGAGCTGCCTCAGGGAGATGAAAGGATATAAGAAAATAAAGAAAATAAAAATGTAATAAAACATGTCCCCTCAGCAGCGACATGTTATTAATTCAATTTTAAAACTTTTATTTTATTTATATTTGCTTTTGGAAACCTCGTCCCGCCCATGGATTTTACCCTGTAGTCTTTGGACTTTACCTCTCTAATAATAAAAATCTATCATAGTACCTATTTTACCAGCAATCTTTGGGAAAAGTAAACACACTGTTTCTTCACTTCTCCTGACTAGGTGTAACATTTCACCCCCTCTTTTGAATTCAAGCTAGTCTGATGCAAATGTTCCCTTCACACCTCACATTCTAAAGCTTCCTCCATGTTTTACCCATTTAATGTTTCACACCTTGCTTATCTTCTGATACATCAAAGCCTTCAGACCAGCTGCCTTTAATTCAATTAAGTCCCACATAGACACAGACCCCAATATTACTCTACCTTACAATAAATTCCAATAGCATTATGAAAATTATTATATCTTCCTGACATGTAGCAGAGTTGAGGGGACTATTCAAAGCATGTGAGCTTGGTGGGTTTCTTCGAGGTTAGCAGTGAGCTGCCTTGCTTTGCACCCTGACCAGAAAACCCAGGCCAATGGTAACATTTTCACAGGACAAAACAGGAAGTTAAAAACACTGAATTCCTTCACTTTTAATTTAAAACACACACAGATAGCAAAATAAATGATGATGATTGGATTAAGATAGAAATTAAAATATCTTTCAAATGTTTTTTAAAAGAATGTGAAATGTTTGTATCATAATGGATAAATTTGGCAGTCAGATATAAAATTAGTTTTCAGGGCCAGTAAAGGTATTTAGTAATAATTATGACATTTGTACACCATTAAAAACCCAGTTACACCTCATTCAATAAAGGGCAACATTTTCAAGGGCTTTTAAAGCGAGACTAAAGGCAGAATTTTCCTTGAATTGCACTAAGTCCATCACAGCGTTTACCCACACCCTGCCCCAGCGCAGAGACACACACCTTGGTGGGACCTAGATCTAGAACAGGCTCAGGTTCACATCTGGTGGTCACCGCATGGACACGTGTCCGTAGCAGGAGGAGGCAGGTTCAGCCGAGTGCTCCCGGGCACTCGGAGGACTACTGGGGAAGAGGCATCTGTGAGTTCGGAGTCAGATGATGAGCCTCTGGATTCGGCCTTCCAACTCATCGTGGAGAGTCAGCAGAAGGCGGGTGAACTTCAGGCAGAGCTGATGGAAGCTTTCAACAGAGTCAGAGACGAGTTGGAGGAGTGCGTCTGCCTCCTCTCTGATGAAGTGGTGCCCACATTTGCGCATTTGGAGGTCTCCATGGGGAGGATGGTGGACGCCATGGAGACCCTGGTCCAGCAGAATGAAGAGATGCACGCAGACCTGCACTCTATCACGGTAGCCACGGGTGAGTTCCTGCAGCAGCAATGCGAGAGGGAAACGGGGTACTTCAACCTTCCTGGAGGTGTCCTTCCCCTCAAGGAGTCAGGCCGGGGCCCTCGGGCACCTGAAGGGAGGAGAAGCAGCAGCTGGACACCCCTGAGTCATTCACTTAGAAGTTTCAGAGGCTGTCCCCCTCCCTCTGAGTCTCCTTTCCCTGTGACCCCCTCAATCTCGTCCTCTGTCACCGCAGAGGGAGCAGCTGACCCACAGGAGGACAGCCAAAGCAAGCCAGGGCCCCCAAGGCCTTGGCTCTCCAGAGGACACAAACCCCCCCAAAGTCAGAGGCAAAAGGTGTCTACCATAGCATAGGCTGTCTGCACTCGTGCTGCGGATGTCAGGGCAGCACCTAGAAGAAGTGGTAGGCCTAGGAAAGTAAGAAATTCTGATCACGAGTGGTTGCGCAGGTGAACACGTTTTGTCACTTTATAATCTGAAAATATATTCACTTTCACTGAATAATGTGTAATGGTGTCTTTCAGCTTCATTTACAGGCTTCACGAGTCCTCCCACTGCATCCAAGCACCCACACCTCCCGCCCCACTCCCGCCGGACCGGGAGTGATTCTGGAGGGAGGTGTGTGTGTGTGTGTGTGTGTGTGTGGGGCAAGGCGTTTAGGAGTCTCGTGCAAGTATTCTCCCACGCACGCAGAGCCTTCACCCATCACACTCCTCTCACTGTCCTGAGCATTTTCAATGCTGCCTGCTGGGGTTCTCTTTCAGGTGTGTATCTGAGCCGACCCGTATCTCCGTCCACCCACTGATCACACTCCCATGCAGCACCCGTGCTCATCCAACACGAGGCTCCACTCACTTTTGATTTGTAAGAAATGGTCGTTGTAAAGTTTCCAATAAGCTTCCCTGTCCCTTCTCCCATTACAATGGACCCGCCTGGCATCAGTTTCCACCTCCCCAACGTTACCCTACAGCCCAAACCCTTCTCCTTCAGGAATGTCCACATTCCCTTTGAGAAAATCCCATCCCCCATTCACATTGACCTCCCCGACCTCCTCCTTCCCACCCCTAGGGTCTGTGTTTGCCTCTGTGCCCTCACCAGGCACCCTCGCCATACTTTCTAACGGTACCGACACACCCTCACCCTCCCACCTTACCAGCTCCCTTTGCCCTCTCTCACACTCGCTATTTCATCCTACCACACTCACCGTACCTTCGCTCCCCAGAAGGCAGTCATTGGCTCCACAGAGAGTCCACTGCACATTCACCTGGACATTCCACCCCCCCGCCCCACTCTTACATCTTCTCCCTCATTGCACCTTCTTCCCCACTCACACTTTTGCCCTCCTGCCACTCCCAACTTCAACCCCCTTCCTAACACCTTCCCCAACCTCTCCAACGTCACCCCACCCGGTGAAACTTCTTCTCTACACTGTCCCCACTTTGCCGCTCATTTGTACCTGCCCGTGGCGAAGTCTCTGGAAGATGGGGCGAGCCCATGGTGAAGTCTCTGGAATATGGGGTGAGCCCACGGTGAAGTCTCTGGAAGATGGGGCGAGCCCATGGTGAAGTCTCTGGAAGATGGGGCGAGCCCATGGTGAAGTCTCTGGAAGATGGGGCGAGCCCATGGTGAAGTCTCTGGAAGATGGGGCGAGCCCATGGTGAAGTCTCTGGAAGATGGGGCGAGCCCATGGTGAAGTCTCTGGAAGATGGGGCGAGCCCACGGTGAAGTCTCTGGAATATGGGGTGAGCCCACGGTGAAGTCTCTGGAAGATGGGGCGAGCCCATGGTGAAGTCTCTGGAAGATGGGGCGAGCCCATGGTGAAGTCTCTGGAAGATGGGGTGAGCCCATGGCGAAGTCTCTGGAAGATGGAGCGAGCCCATGGTGAAGTCTCTGGAAGATGGGGTGAGCCCATGGTGAAGTCTCTGGAAGATGGGGCGAGCCCATGGTGAAGTCTCTGGAAGATGGAGCGAGCCCATGGTGAAGTCTCTGGAAGATGGGGCGAGCCCATGGTGAAGTCTCTGGAATATGGGGTGAGCCCATGGTGAAGTCTCTGGAAGATGGGGCGAGCCCATGGTGAAGTCTCTGGAAGATGGGTTGAGCCCTTGGCGAAGACCCTGAGGTCCTGAAGCAGGTGCAAAACATCAGCAAAGTCCATGAAGATCCGAAGCCTCAGCAAAGTCGAAGCTGCTGTGTGTAGACTTTGCACCTTCCGAGAGCTGCTTTGCAGAGAAGCCAGGTGCACGAGGATCCACCCAGCATTCGATGCACGTGTTCCTCCAGGGTCTGATTACTGTAGGCCTCCAGCATCTTCTGCTAGGATATCCGCGACCTGAGCAAGGCCCTAAAGGTAAGTCCTGACTTCTGCATATCACACTGATGCAGGCGTGTTCTGGACTGGCGTGTTTTCCCGCTGGTATAAAGGTAAATCGGGTGTGGGGGGAACAAGTCCAGTTGGGCCTTACTTTGCATCCCATTAGCAGGATGCGAATCTGTTTCATGCTGGTCTCCCTCAGATGATCCTGCTGTGATTTCACGCCAGCATGAAACCAATTTCTGTCCCTCCCGTGAATTCTCCCCCCCACCCAGCCCACCATGATGTCCGCCAGAAATAGGAGCAGAAAATCCCATCCTAAGACCCAAAGAATGGAAGTTCTCAGCGATTTCCAATTGATTGCAGGCTAGTGGGGCTTCGACAACGCATTTCCTGAAGCAGCTTAGGGTCACCGATAATGTCAGTCTTTGCACACGTGGACTCCTGAAATTGCTGTCGGTTTCAGTGGGGCAATGACAACAAACGCTAACAATTTCAGCATCATTACCACCCCAAAACCTGAGTCGTTTTCTGTGCCTGCTCCAACGAATGCAAAGGAGTTGCAGGCACTCCTGAGTCTAGCTAATTATCACTGGAACTTTGTTCCAAAGAGGTTGCATACCCATTGAGTAGATCTCTTCATAAGAACATAAAGTAGGAATGGTTGATACCCTCAGGTGTTTTGAGCAGCTGAATACCTTATCAGCGCATGCCTATTATTGGGACATTATGACCTTAATTTTCTGCTGATTTTATCACATGGTGTGTCTCAAGTGAGAATAGGAGCTGTAGTGCCCTGCTGGTTCTGAATAACTGTGTTCACCTCCCATATATCTTCCTCTGCGAAAGTGTATTTGGGGTGAAGGAATTTCACAAATACCCATTGGAAGTTGTTGCATGGTGTATGCTGATCTGTATAATGTATATTAAAGCCTTTAGCTTTCATATTCACAGAAAGCCAAGGAATATCTGTTTTAGCGTCTATGAGGTTTCAATGGCAGGCTATTTAATTAACAGTTTAACAGGATAATTAAGTTTGAACCATAAAAATCGAATGACAACGGAGGTTTGTGTTCCACCATCCAAGATCAGATTCATCTGATGGAGACTTGACCATCAAGAAATAGTTACTGAGTAGCTGAACTCACTTGCCTTCACAGTACATGATCCTATACCATCCCATTTTATTCACAATGTGGCGAATGGCTGGCCTGAACCACCCTTATACTGTAGATGTGGAAACAGTTTGTCGATGGAGGATGCATGCTCGCTTATTGAAAGATATAAATTCTGAGGTGACCTGACAGAGTAGATGCTGGGAGGATGTTTCCTTTTTCTTGGGGGGGTTAAGGGGGCTGGGGGGTGCTGGGGAGTCCCCTGAACTACGGGACACAGTTTAAAAATTATGGCTCTCCTATTTTAGACTGAGATGAGGAGAATTTTTCTTCTCTCAGAGTGTTGTTAGTCTGGAGGATTCTGTTCCCCAGAGAACAGTGGAGGCTGGGTCATTGAATATGCTAAAGGCTGAGTTAGACAGATTTTTGATCAACAATGGAGTTGAGGGTTACGTGGGGCAGACAGGGAAGTGAAGTTGAGGCCACAATCAGATCAGCCATGATCTTACCGAATGGTAGAGCAGGCTCGAGGGGCTGAATGCCTTACCCCTGCTCCTAATCTTTGTGTTCTTCACAGATGTTGCATTGGTATTCTGCCTAAATTTCAAAACCGCATGATTCAGGAACTACATGTCCATCATCCTAGTATAGCAAGAATGAAGGATTATCTAGAATGCACATGCTGTCCTCTTCGCTTTACACGAATGTCAAGTCTGTCAGATCCACTTATCTATAAACCCTTTGAAAACTAATATTTGGCAACGCTGGCTCTGCATCTTTGGGCTCAGGAACCAGTTCGGGATTCCTGTCTGACTACTGTTGAATGACTGCAGCAAGAAGGGTGTTGGGTGTGGATGGTCTCTCCAGTCGTCTATCGACACTCACTGTGTGGGGGCTCACCCATGAAACATGGCCAATTGGAGCCAGGCAGCTGGTTGCCCATGGAACTGTACACTAAGAAGAGGGAAAATTAGCTGCACATTCTACCACTTTGTTGCCAATGGCGACTAAAAATTATTTTTTCTTGTGCTTATTCAGTCAAACGCAATGAGGCTTTTTAGTGCGATAAAGGTTTTCTATTGGGGCCCACTGTATTCAAACCATTCCATGATGAGTTTAAACTCAAAGTAGTGTGCAGATACTCTATATATCTAGAAGTTTAATGCAGTAAAACACTGTTCAGAGATTTTTTTAGTGGAAGTGTCTTGCCAAATGTTATCTGTCTATTGCGAAAGAAAAGTCAACATCCAATTAATTAACAAAGGGAAAGCTTTATTCGCAGAGTTGTATGTGAGACGTTTGAAGGTAATGATAGACCAAGAGCCTGTCAGTGCTTTAGACCAAGAACAATAAATTGTAACGCCAAACAAGGTTTTCCAATATATATTTGTGGGCAACATGTTGCAGGTCATTTTTTTTTAAAATCCGTGTTTATGACAGATGAGTCTTCTCAATGACAGTTGGCCAATCCTAAAAAGATTGCTTTTTTCACATTATGACTTCACGTCGTAAACTTTTAAAAAAACACCCCAGCAATGTCGTGCTGGAAACGCTCTTTCTAATCTGACACAGATTGTCCGGGAATGCAAACATCAGCCGAGCCATCCTTTTGGTGCATGTATCTCACGCCGTGATTCCGTGCAGAGTCTCACTGTCTGAGAGAATCACATACTGTAATGTCTGAGGGAAAACAGGGTGGGATTAATGGAAATATGAACCATGTGCAATCCTGCAAGAGACAGGCCCAATATCTTCCTCCACATTGTTTGGTTAGCCTGTGTCCTGCAAGGACTGGAAGGTAAACACATGCACAAATAAGCAAAAGGTCAAAAATATTAATAACTTCCAGACTGTTTTTAAACTCTCCATTCTCTTACCAAAAACTGTTAACTTTGAAGAAGCCCAGCCATTTAAAGTTAAGAAGCATTCCACCAGACCGTTCAATGCATTCAGGAAATTTAAAGGTAATTCATTTCAAATTGGATTAATAAGATGCAGCAACAAATGCGTTTCGCAGATAGGGACTTGACTCGCGTATAAAGTCGTTGTCACATGATAAGGTCTTAAAAAAAAATCCATTTACACACAGACTACTGCAGGGTTTCCATACTAAGCGCTGACTTTAACGTGAAATATTAAATGGCACTTCTGAACAATTAGTAGGCAATGGTAGACTGGAACAAAGATTCGACTCGCTCGCTGGATCAGATAATGGGGTCAATGGCATCAACAATAGGTTGGAGAGAGGCAGCGCATTTGAAAAAAAGGAAAAATGTGGTAAAAATTATGTCAGATAATATACTCAGGTATAGTCGTTTGGTAGTACAGAACTTAAGTATTCATAACTTAATTATGAAAAAAGCAACATGTGGAAGCTCTTCATCTCGCACTCATCAGGACACTTTGCAAGAATACCAATATAAGGGGAAAACAACAATTTGTACTGTATGTGAAGAGAATTCTGATTGGTTGGCAAGTGGATTCTGATTGGTAAAGGCATTGCCATGGAGAATGCACCAATGATGGTCACTGACAATTAACTGCCATGAATTGTTTGAAATTTAAACCAGGCAACTTGACCCTAGTTGGTCAAGGCATTGTTTTGAGGAACAAGTCAGCGAATGGCTGACACTTGTCTGCACAGCATGACTTGGCCAAACGGTTGGGTGAATTGTTACAACCAGTTTTGAGCAAGTTTTTCACATACACAATGAAGGATTCTTTCACGTTTGCAAAGGCCATACACAACTTGCATATCGAAAGCAATGCTGTGTCCATGTGCTCACTTGACAATGCTAGCCTATTCACCAATGTTCCACATAAGGAAGCCATAGATATTTGCGCTGCAGCACTATATCATGGCGATTTAGACCCGCTACCATTGTGTGTATCAGTATTCACTGAACTTCTGAACTCGCAAATAGCGCAGTTGAGTTCACTTTTAATGTCACCATGTATGCCCAAATAGATGGTGTTGCCATGGGATCGCCACTAGGTCCAGCTCTCGCAAACATCTTTGTTGGGTTCCATGAGAAACCTGCCTTTGATGGAATGACACCAAACCTTCTACCCGTCACATATTTCTGATATGTGGATGATACGTTTGCTATATTTAAGTCTGCAGCTGCATGTAATAATTTTCTTACATGTTTTAATGGGCTCCACCCTGCGCTCAAATTCACCTGAAATGGAGCAGTCAAAGGAACTCCCCTTCCTTGACATACTAGGCTGAGAAATATGCCAGCAGGTTCTCTACTACGGTCTACCGCAAACCTACCTTCACTGGTCAGTATACACTTCTCAGAAACTTTGAAACACAGAAAATAGGAGCAGGAGTAGGTCATTTGGCCCTTTAATCATGGCTGATCTTCTATCTCAATGCCATTCCCACACTCTCTCCCCATTCCCCTTGACACCTTTAGAGTCCAGAAATCTATTTCCTTCTTAAATATATTTAGTGACTTGGCCTCCACAGCCCTCTGATGTAGAGAATTTCACAGGTTCACCACCCTCTAAGTGAAGAAGTTTCTCCTCATCTCAATCCTAAATGGCTTACTCCATATCCTGAGACTGTGACCCCTTGTTCTACAACCCCCAGCCAGAGGAAACATCACCCCTTCTTCCAGTCTGTCCAGCCCTGTCAGAATTTTATACATTTCAATGAGATCCCCTCTCATTCTTCTAAATTCCAGTGGATACAGGCCTAGTCGAACCAATCTCGCCTTATATGGCAATCCTGCCATCCCAGGAATCAGTCTGGTGAACCTTTGCCACACTCCCTCTAGTATATCCTTCCTTAGGCAAGGAGACCAAAACTGCACACAATACTCCAGGTGTGGTCTCACCAAGGCCCTGTACAGCTGCAGTAAGACATGTTTGTTCCTGTACTCAAGTCCTCTCGGTAATGTAGGCCAACATACAATTTGCCTTCTTAACTGTTTGCTGCACCTGCATGTTTGCTTTCAGTGATTGGTGTACAAGGGCACCCAGGTCTCTTTGTACATCAACATTTCCCAATCTATCACCATTTAAATAATACTGTGCCGTTCTGTTTTTTCATACCAAAGTGTGTAACTTCACACTTATCCATGTTACACTGCATCTGTCATATATTTGCCCACTCACTCAACTTGTCTAAATTGCCTTGGAGCCCCTTAACATCCTTATCACCATTCACATTCCCACCAAGTTTCATGTCATCAGCAAACTTGGAAATATTACATTTGGTTCCCTCATCCAAATCATTGATATATATTATGGATAGATGAAGCCCAAGCACTGATCCCTGCGGTACCCCACTAGTCACTGCCTGCCACCCTGAAAAAGGCCCATTTATTCCTACTCTCTTTTTCCTGTCTGCTAACCAATTCTCAATCCATGCCAATATATTACCCCCAATCCCATTGCTTCAACTTTGTACACTAACCTCTTATGTGGGGCTTTATCAAAAGCTTTCTGAAAATCTAAATACACCAGGTCCACTGGTTCTCCCTCATCTACTTTCTACTAATCACGTCCTCAAAAAACTCCAGTAGGTTTGTCATACCTATTTTCCTTTTCATAAATCCAAATTGACTTTGTCTAATCCTGTTGATATTTTCTAAATGTCCTGTATCACATCCTTTATAATGGATTCTAGCATTTTCCCTACTACTGATGTTAGGTTAACTGGTCTGTAATTCCCCATTTTTTCCCTCCCTCCTTTTTTTAAATAGTGGGGTTATAATTGGCACACTCAAATCTGCCGGGACTGTTGCAGAATCTACAGAATTTTGGAAGATGACAACCAACGCATCCACTATTTACATGGCCACCTCCTTTAGTACCTTGGGATGTAGATTATCAGGCCCTGGGGATTTCAGTCCCATTAATTTCTCCAGCACTGTTTTTTAGTAATATTAATTTCCTTCAATTCCTCCTTCTCACGAGGCCCTTGGTTCCCTAGTAGTTCTGGGAAGTTCCTTCGTGAAGACAGAACTAAAGTAGTTGTTTAATTACACTGCCATTTCCTTGTTCTCTAGTATAAATTATCCTGTTTCGGACTGTAAGGGACCTACATTTGCCTTCACTAATCTTTTTCTTCTTGCATACGTGTAGACACTTTTGCAGTCCGCTTTTATGTTCCTTGCAAGTTTACTCACATACTCGATTTTTCCCCTCTTAATCAATCTCTTAGTCCTCCTTTGTTGAATTCTAAACTACTCCCAATCCTCAAGCTTGCTAATTTTTCTAGCAACTTTATATGACTCTTCCTTGGATCTAATACTATCCTTAATTTATTTTGTTAGCCATGGTTGGGCTGCTTTTCCTGTTGTGTTTTTGTGACAGAAGGGAATGCATAACTGCTGCAATGCATTTGTTCCTTAAATATTAGCCATTGCCTATCCACCATCATGCCTTTTAATGAAGTTTCCCAAGCTATCATAGCTAACTCATGCCTCATACCTTTTAGCTTCCTTTGTTTAGATTTGGGACCAGAGTTTCTGATCGGACTGCTTCACTTATCATCCTAATGAAGAATTCTATCATGTTATGGTCACTATTCCCTAAAGGACTCTGCACAACAAGATTATTAATTAACCCCTTCTCATTGCACAATACCAAATCTGGGATAGCCTGTTCCTTAGTTGGTCCCTCAACATACTGGTCTTAAAAGCCCATCTTGTAAACACTCCAGGAATTTATCTGCCACAGTATTGGTGTTAATTTGGTTTTCCCAATCTATATGTAGCTTAAAGTCACCCATGGTTACTGTAGCACTTTTGTTCTGTGCATCTCTAATATCTTGTTTAATGCAGTCCCCTGCCTTACCACTTCTGTTTAGAGGCCTATAGACAACTCCCACTAATGTTTTTTCTCCCCTTGCTGTTTCTTAGCTCCACGCAGACTGATTCTACATCTAGATTTTCTGAGCCAATATCCTTTCTCACTATTGCACAGGTTTCATCCTTAACTAACAATGCCACCCCACCTCCTTTTCCATTTTGCCTGCCCTTCCTAAATATTGAGCACCCTTGGATATTCGGTTCCTGGCTTTGGTCACCCTGCAGCCATGGCTCCGTGATTGCAATCTTATTGTACCCGTTTATATCCATTTGCGCTGTTAATTCATCGACCTTATTGAGAATGCTCCAAGCTTTTAGGCTTGTCTTGTTAACATTTTTAAACCTCTTTTTTTTTGTACTATGGCCCTATTTGCTGCTGGCCCTTGTTTCCTCTGCCTTCCACTTTTGCTTTCTACTTTTCTGTCTTTCATTCCTATTTTTGTTTCTCTCTCTTGTATCTCCCCGGTCAGGTTCCCATCCCCTGCCACTCTGGTTTAAACCCTCTCCCACAGTACTAGCGAATACCCCTGCGAGAATAATGGTCCTATCCTGCTGAGGTGCAACCTGTCCAGCTTATAGATGTCCCATCTTCCCCAGAATCAGTCCCAACGTCTCAAGAAGCGAAATCCCTCCCTCCTACACCATATCTCCAGCCACACATTCATCTGGTCTATTGTCCTATTCCTGATCTCACTGGCATATGGCACTGGGGGTAATCCTGAGATTATTACCTTTGAGGTCCTGCTTTTTAATTTATTTCCTAGCTCCCTATATTCTGCTTTCAGGTCCTCATCCCTCTTTTTACCTATGGTACCAATATGGGCCACGACTTCTGGCTGTTCACCCTCCCCCTTCAGAATGTCCCGCAGCCGCTCAGTGACATCCTTGGCCCTGGCACCAGGGAGGCAACATACAATCCTGGTGTCACATCTGCAGCTGCAGAAACTTCTGTCTGTTCCCCTTATGATAGAATCCCCGATCACCATTGTTTTCCCAATCTTTTTCTCCCCCTCCCATGCAACTGAGCCATTTGTGGTGCTACGGACTTGGGTCCTGCTGTATTCCCCTAAGAAATGCTCTCTCCCAGCAATGACCAAAATGGAAAATCTGTTAGAGATGGAGATGGACCCAGGAGACTCCTGCACTACCTGCCTTGTGCTTTTACTCTGTCTGGCAGTCACCCATCCTCTTTCTGCCTGTGTACTCTTTACCACCTCACTCTACATGCTTTCCACAAAGATCTCATCCGTGTGGATGCTCCACAATGACTCCAGCCACAGCTCCAGCTCTGAAATGCGGATTTCAAGTAGCTGCACCTGGAGACACTTCCTGCACACGTGGTTGCTCTGGACATTGGGAGTGGCCCTGACTTCCCACATCACACAGGAGGAGCATTCCACATGGCTGAGCAACCATTCCATGACTTACCCTTAAATTACTCCCTTTACTTTTACTTCCTCTAGTTTAGAGGGTATTAAGGATAGTAGAAATGCTCACCAATTCCTACTTACCAAGGCTGCTGCTATTCTTTCTGAGGAAAGGGAGAAAATGAAAGGATCATCTCCTTCCCTCTTCACCAGACTCTTTCACTGGCCAGACTCCAACTTAAGCATTCTAATGCAACCTGAAGCAGACAAGGCAGCACTGTAGATGATCTGCTTTTATGCTGTCTGAATCTAGCATCTGAAAACCTGTTGAAGTCAGTTATCTAATTAATTGGCTGCAGCTACACGCAGAGCATGTATAACTCCTGTTTTAAAGCTGGACTAAAACTCACCTTCACCCAACCCAAAGAGCAACTTTTATTTAATTGTTAAATTCAGGAAAGACTAGACTTTAGATAGAAATTAACCCTTAGATTAACCCTTAAAAGTCCCTCACTCTCAAACTCCAAATTAAGAACTCTAATGCACTGGATTCTTACAGTCCCACACAGTATAAGATTGGTCTTATTGGCAACCTTATAAGTAGGGCTCAAGCCATTTGCTCACCATGTAAACTTGATGCTGAAATAGGGTGCATTAAAGGCATCCTGCAGGATAATGGCTACTCTGATCAGATAATTTTGCGCTGTATATCACACAAACCCATGAACAGGCCTAAGACCATTACTTTTGGCCCTGAAAAGTGCCCAGTCTACTCCAGATAATTCTGGAAGGGCAAAGTATCTCAACTGGCCAACCAATCAGCATTCTCCTCTCATACAGTACAAATTGTTGTTTTCCCCTTATATTGGTATTCTTGCGAAGAATCCTGATGAGTCCAAGATGAAAAGCTTAGGCATGCCTCTTTTTTCAGCAATACTCATACTCACATATAGGACTTATTTTAAAAAAAGAACACTAGCCTGCCCTGTCCCAGAGCAGTTGTGAAGGTATAGCTTATTGAGGTTAACACATGCATGGATCCATATCAAATACTCTTTGCATCTATTTGAAAGTACAACACAGTCAGTCAAATTCCAATGACTCTGATTGCAATGGATGCACTTCCTGGAATCTTTATTGGTAAATCTTCCCTAAAATCTGATTTCACTTTGTATATAAAGCCAAATAAATGTTGCTCCGCTCCATTCCCAAAAGGCCACTTCTCCTCGATCTTTGTTTATAGAATTGGTCTAATTATTTGATCCAAGAAACGTCTTGACTAACAGCTCCAGACTTTTCTGTTCAGGCCTCTTCCGGCACTGGCTCCTCTCCTTGCAGTCTTCCCTTGGTGTAAAGCTGCAACATCTTCCCCTTTCCTGCTACTGGTCCAAATAGCTGTCCTGCTCTGATGATGTCATTGGACTCCAATGATGTCACTGGAGCCCAGTTATGTCATTAAACCCCAGTCCTGTCATCAGACCATGATCTACATGTTTACATGGCTGCAGACCGGTGTCCTTGTTACCTACTTAAAATAGGAGACAGTGGGAACGGAGAATGACATTGGTGGATTAGTCTCCTAAGGGGGTGGGATACATAACTGTAGAGTGAAGTGTTAACATCAAGAGCACCCAATACTGATGTAACTACTGAACTATGATGCAATGTCACATGATTAAGGGACTGAGATCTAGTGGGAATCAGAAGTACAACCTCGTGTGGTGTACTGAGATGTATATAGACCTGTAAATAAACAAGAATGGTTTTTTTACAAATAACAGTCTATAGTAGCTTTCTTTGGGCAAAACAAGCAAGTCCTAAAGAAACCCCATCTAGACCCTGAACTCAAGATGAAACATGGTGGCAGCCGGTGTTTTGGTTTACAGTTCATGTGCACCATCCCAAACATAATGGCAGCTGGTAGTTTCTGTCCACTGTTCATATGGTACATGGTGGCAGCGGACAGAGCATAAAAACTCAGACAATCTCCCAAGAGAAAACTGCAGACCCTGAAATACCAACAAAATCCTTGGAAACAGGACAAGAAGAAAAAAGATTGAAGAATCACCTGTGAACAGGACACCACAGGTGCTGCAGATGCAAGCAGACACACAGACCCAGAATCCAGAATGTATATCACAATCTACAAGACAAACAACTGAGGTAGCAGCAGGCCTAGAGCTTAGGATAAGCATGGAGTCTACAGTACCACTCTCAGAATTGTTCCAAAGCACTTAAGGCTTGCAGCAGGCTCAACACTGGGACAATTGGAGGAGGAGAGTCCCCAGATGCAGAACAACTTCAGGTTTGCCTGAGAAGGACCAGAAGGACAAGTACTTTACCCAACGGAGTAGGAGCTATAGCAGACAATGTTATTTCCAGGCAGGGTGTCGATGAGGTTTCAGGCTCACATGAGGAAGTCCTCAAGGCGTTCAATTCATACATCAGTGTTCAAAAAAACTGATCATGGAGTGAGTGAAATTTAATAAGAGGAGGCAAAACTGGACAGTTCCATGGACTCATTTCTAAATGAACTGTACAAACTCGCGGAGAATTGCCACTACGAGATCCTCTGGGATGAATTAATATGCGATCATCTAGTGGTAAAGGTCTTAGATTAAATCCTATCAGACCTTTTGCAAATCAGGGAAGATTTAACTCTCGCAAAAGGCAGTACAAATAGTGTGACGGACTCAAGCTTAGGAAGCCAAACAGAGTGGTTGTGCGGGAGAAAACGATGCCCACTGGAAAATGATGAGTGAAGCTATTCAATACGTTGAACAAAAAAGTGAAGCAAAAGCCCTCAAAATCGTGAACAGGCATAGCTACTGCCATATTGAGGCAGTCTCAGTGCGGTGAGAAAAGCTGACACAAATGGGAAGGATGGCCAGCAGGGGGAGCTGAGTGCCACAACTGTAGGAAGGTAAAGCATTTTAAAATAGTCTGGAGACCCAGAGTTAACTTCCCATAGCTCATTGAACGAAAGGGATTACAATGAAACCAAGTAAAATCCAAGGAAAAGCCGCAGTAAAAACAAATATTCTTCTTAGGAGAAGGTAACAAAACAGGAAAAAGGCCACAGTAATAGAAGGAGCTCCACAGCTGAGATTTTATAGAATTAAAATGAACCAGGGAAATATCAGAAGGAACTAAGAGCCTTAATGTCGTGGGGAAGGAAACCAATGGAACCTTGGACATACTATTTGGTTCCAGAGGGAGACAAGGAACCAGAAACAAGTAGAAACTCGACAAACACCCAGGTGAAAGAGACCCCTATTGAACGACGAGAGAGTGCAGTTCATCCTCAACCTGCAAGTGAAATCGGAACCAGACCTGGGAGGTTGGTCAAGGTGCCGCAGAGACTGACCCTGTGAAGTTTGAGACTTTGGGGCGAGATGTTGGAGTGTGTGTATATAGTCGATATAAAGACTCGGGTGGGATGGAGATGTAGATTAAAGGGTTAACATCAGGAGCACCTGATACTGATGTAATTACTGATGTAACTATGATGCAATGTCACATGACTAAGACTGCGATCTGGCGGGAAGCCCATGTAGAGTACTGAGATGTATATGGATCTGTAAAGAAGCAAGAATGGTTCTTACGGTTAACAGTCTATGGCAGCATTCTTAGGGGAACAAGCAAACCCTAAAGAAACCCCATATAGACTCCGAAGTCAAGACTGAAACATAACTAAAGAGATAAAAACAAAAAGCTAAAAGCTACTGCGGATGCTGGAAATCCAAAACAAAAACAGAATTACCTGGAAAAACTCAGCAGGTCTGGCAGCATCGGTGGAGAAGAAATCAGTTAACGTTTCGAGTCTTCATGAAGGGTCATGAAGACTCGAAACGTTAACTGATTTCTTCTCCACCGATGCTGCCAGACCTGCTGAGTTTTTCCAGGTAATTCTGTTTTTGTTCTGAAACATAACTACTTCAGTTTAAAAACCTGAAATGAAATAAGTTCTATCCTCTGCACCCCATCCCCCCACAGCCCCTTCAAAAAAAGACTGATCATTAATTGTTCAATTTAGTTGAATTATACTCAGGAAGAAATGGTCAGAATATAGGACAAAGCAGTTTTTTCTCCCCCACAACTCTTCCTATTGTGGAGTGTATGTACATCATTGGAAAGTTCCATCTTGTTTAAATAAAAAACCCCAGCATTAAAGAATCTACTTTGGTCAAAAGCACAATAGAATTGTGTCAATCACTTTTGCCATCTTGCGCCACAGTACAACAGGTTGAATCAACGCTACCCTAGTCAGCCACTGAATGACACAATTCCACAATTCGGGAGCAGGGATCGAAGGTGATGATTTACAGAATCACAGCAATCCAACATGGGGACCATTGATCAACCCTTTAAATTATTTACTACGTTTTCAAATGTTAGCCTGACCTCACTGACCTGGTCAACAGAGTGGGTCAGAATGAGGTGCAGGTCATATATTACCCTTCGGAGCTCTACAGGAGAATATCAGCTCTTCATTGAACAAAACAAAGATATCATTTTTTTTCCAGTTTGGTTAAAAAAGTACTGTGCATGTGCTATTTTTCATTTATCGCCACACTATTTGTGACAGTATTGGAGTGGGGAACGCGATAATCTGACCACACAGGACAAAAGAAGCAAATGCTAAATCGTTTGGTACAATGCTAGGATTCTGAATAAAACAACAAAGTTTATAGAGTAATATTGACTACAGTCCCGCTAGACTGGCATAATTTCCCCTCTACAAGGAACAGACTGACAAACTGCTTGGTATCCAAAGGATTTCCTATCTTAAAGTTCTCCTGGGCAATCTCAGATGTTTTTCAGCTGGGGACCAGAGTACTGAATGTTACTTAAACAGAAGCACTGAGCACAATAGCCCTCAGCATTGAATTTCTCTTCTGCCTATTGGAATTGTTAAGACTGATTCTTAAAGGCAATGCAATGACGGCTCACCCCAAAAATTCGATTTCTAGTAAGAAAAGCCCATTCGCTTGGAATTTTCATCATTGCTGAAAAAAGGGACATGCCTAAGATTTTCGTCTTGCACTCATCAGGACACTTGCAATAATACCAATATGAGGGGAAAACAACAATTTGTACTGTATGAGAAGAGAGTGCTGATTGGTTGGCAAGTGGCATTACCATGGAGAATACACCAGTGATGGTAACTGACAGTTAACTGCCAAGTGTTGTTTGAAATATAAACCAGGCCGCTTGGCCCTGATTGGTCAAGGCATTGCCCTGAGGAATGAGTCAGCAAATGGCTGTCACTTATTTTGTTTAGCTGAAAAAGGTGCAATGTATGTACATGTTTTTTTCTGTCTGCAAAGAACAGGGCCCTGTGTATTAATATGTGTGGCTTCCAGTATTCAGTTAACTGTCAGTCACCATCACTGGTGCATTCTCCATGGCAATGCCACTTGCCAACCAATCAGAAAACTCTTCATGTACAGTATAACTTGTTGTTTTTCCCTTATATTGCTGTTATTGTGAAGTGTCCTGGCGTGTGCAAGATGAAAAGCTTAAACATGTCTCTTTTTTTCAGCAATACTCAAATTCTGCACTACCAAATGAATAATTTTCATCATGTGGCAAGGGGAAAGATTCGCAGGGCTGTGGAGAAAGGGCAAAAGAGTGGGAATAATTGGGCAGCCCCTTCAAAGAGCCAGCACAGGCACGATGGGCCAAATGGCCTCCTTCTGTGCTGATGTTGGTTGCGAATCCCAGATGCTTCCCCCCCGCCACCCTTAAGGAGCAGGAATATATTGAACGAGCGCTGGTTGTGAGTGCAGTGGGGAGCCTCAGACACAATGCTGAGAGCAGAAAGAAGGACAGAGGGGGACTTAACTCTGGCGAATAAAAGCTTGGCGCACACCTCGTCATCCCTTCAGTGTGCGGGATTAATGATTAAGCTGCTACATGATTAACAATTTCCTTTTTAACCAGGATATTTCACCCCAGAGTAACACATAGGATGCCTCCAATTAAACAGCCTCTTTTGGCACGATTATGATGTGTACATTCCCCTCACTTCCACAATTATTTTGACCATCTTAGACCGATTACCTGCGGGTGAATCACTGGAGGATACACGGGATACCTACGCTGTCCCTTCAAAAAGCAACACGTCGTCAGACTAAACTACTCTGTCAGTTTTGTTTTAGGGTTGTTTAAAGGCAGTGCAATCAATCGTCAGTGATTGATATCACTGCGAGTTGGGACACTGCTATTGAATCTTCCTGAAGAACATATGTCAGTTTTCATACTAAGGCCAAAACACATAATGCAGTTTGTACTTGGAACAACGGCTCTGCATTTCAGTATCCAGTTAATTGAATCTGGTCTTGTTCCTGCAAGATAACCTGTGGCCTATGCTCCTTTTTAAAACTGAAGGAAGATTGGTAATTTCAAAACCATGTGAAATAAAGACTGACATTTCCTTGTTGGTAACGTCAAGTTTGCTCCATTCCTCTCCTGACATCCCTAAATTTCCACTTTTGTGCTGGGATCATCAGATAGCCATCAGGGACGGAGTTTTAAGATCCCCTAATCTAAAAGGAGAGAGCTTTTCTACATGGAACCTAAATGTTTAGATAAAACATAAACTCGTCAATTTTAAAAGGCTAATGGAAACTCTCTATAAATTAAGTACCGCAATTTGCAACTTAATTTTGTGATGTAATGTGTCAAAACTTGCGCATAATGAGGTTTAACGCAGCCCCGTTTAATTGGAGCTGAAATCAGGTCAGTATAGTGGAGGAGCCTACACTTTTAGTCATCTATTCCTGTCGGTGATGAATTACAATGAAATCATATCATTCACACATTCCTGTTAATGGGGATTCTATGAAAGAAAGAAGACACTCATTCTCTAATAGGATCGACAAAGTCATGCCAGAATATTACGCGCTGCCCTGATGTTTTCAATAGAAGACACGAGTCACTGTTGAAAACAGCCTCAATCTATCTGCCGAGATCACGGTGAAATCTGTTATTTGGCTTTCATGGGGCCCACAGCACAATGGCTGGCCAAGAAACTGGGAGGTGAAAGATATGATGAACCTGTTGGTGGAACCAGAGCATTCAAGCAGTCTTCAATTCACTCATAGTGTACAACTGTACTGATGTGTTCAGCCACAGGTTAGAAATCTGATTAAATAAAGTGGGACTTGAGGGATTCCTGCACAATTGTACACCACACCTGGTAGCAGGTTATTCTGAATGTGTGTGGTATAATTTGCTCACTCACGATATTGCTGGACTTTTGTTCATGACAGATCTCTGGTAAATTTGTAATTAAGTCATAGCAAGGGAGTGAAATGTAAATTAATTGAAAATGGGACAAAACTACAGGAGAAGTACGTTCTACTCAAAGTACTCCCTTCTGCTGTCTACATATTTTGTTTTAAAAAGTGGCTAGGACTTCCCAGTCAGTGGCAAGCAATGCCACTTATCGTTGACCTCAAAGGAAGATAATCTCAAAGATCTCACAATCATCGATTTCCCCTTTCTTGATGTCTGTTTAAATTTGACACCAAGTCAAAGGGATCTCCAGGTGTCCAACAACAAAAATGTCATAAACAGGATAAGCAGCCAATCACATTGAAGTATTCTCACAGACAGCAAGCCAGGAAGTAAAGTGCTGCTGAATTCCAATTTTAATTAATATTTTAGAGATTTCTTAAAAACTTTATTCTTTCATCGGATGTGAGCCATTGCTCGGCAAAGCCAATATTTGTTGGCCATCCCTAGTTGCCCTCGAGATGTTGGTGGTGAGCCACCTTATTGAACCACTGCAGTCCATCTGGTGCAGGTACACCTACAGTGCTGTTAGGAAGGAGCTCCAGGTTTTGATCCAGCGGCAGTGAAAGAACCCTGATATAGTTCCAAGTCAGGATGGTATGTGGCTTGGAGGGGAACTTATAGGGGGTGATGTTCCCATGTGTCTGCTGCCCTTGTCCTTCTAAGTGGTAGAGGTCATGAGCTTCGAAGGTGCTGTTGAATGAGCCTTCATGAGTTGATACAGTGCATCTTGTATATGGTACACACTGCTGCCACTGTGCACCAGTGATGGAGAGAGTGATGTTAAAGTTGGTGGATGGGGTTCCAATCAAGTGGGCTGCTTTGTCCTGGATTGTGTCAAGCTTCTTGAGTGTTGTTAGAGCTGCACTCATCCAAGAAAGTGGATAGTATTCCATCACATTCTCGACTGTGTCGTACAGATGGTGGGCAGGCTTTGAGGAGTTACTCACTGCAGGATTCCCAGCTCTGATCTGCCTTTGTAGCCACATGATCATTGGGATATACATGTGGCATTTAGTTAGAAGCTGAAATATCATAAATAAACTTTTAAAAAATTTAAAATGTGAATTTTTATGATAATGGAGAAACTGGACATTCCACAAATGAAAAATTAGATTTCAGAGCCAGTGAGGTTCTTCAGCAGTAATTATGAACTTAGTACATGAGTTACACCTTATTCAATAAAATATAACTTTTGTAAGGGTTTTTACAGCAAGATCAACAGCATAAAATTGCACATATTAATTGGGTCACAGATTCCCACTGTGGGGACTTCAACAGTGCATCCAATAGGGAAGCCTAGGATCACTGGAAGCCTTGGCACATGGTTTTTATTTACGCCGACGATATTGCTTAACACAGGCAAAGCCTTTTCAGGATATGGAAGCCACATTAAACTCTGACCTGTTAAAAATGACTGAATATTTCTATAAGTGAAGACTACAACCAAACCCAGCCAAGGCCGTCATCTCTGCATTCCAGCCTGAAAATGGCAAGGCCCACAAGCCCCCTAAATGTCACACTCTGTAGAGAAAAGGTGTGGCATGATCTGACTCCAACCTATCTTGGAGTCACCCTTGATCTCTCCATAATTTGCCGTCACTACCTCCGGAAGACTGCCAAAAAGACTAATGCATGAGTGAACATCATCCACAGGCTCACCAGCAAAAGCTGGGGTGCAAAAACCACCATCTTTTGTACACCTGTCATAGCTCTGGTCTTCTCAACAGCTGAGTACTGAGCCTCAAGTCGTCACACCAAACTCATTGACACGCAACTTCATTCAGTAATGAGGATAATCTCTGGAACTGTGAGATCAACTCCAGTTCAGTGGTTACCAGTCGTCTCAAATATTGCCCTTCCCTCCATTCGAAGGGACACAGCAACACGCAGCAAACTAACTCACATCAGCAGCAAATTGGACCTCTCCATAGAGACCTTCAAACTCCCGCAACTCACCACATGGCTCCACAAAACCATCTCTCGACACGAATCCAACCCCAACTCCATAACACTGATGAAACCTAGAGCAAAGCTTGGACAGAAAACACTCTTTCAAATAAACACATTGTCTCTGACCCAACATCTCAACAACCAGACTTCAATCTCCCTTGGAATATGTGGACAATCCTCAACAGAATACAGACTGGACATGGCTGACTTGGCCACCCGATGTGCAAGTGGCATCACAAAGCCCCACCTGGCTGTGACCGCGGAAACCTTGACCAAACCATGGAGCACATAATAACATGTTGCCCTGACTCACGTTTTGAGGGCAACATCCTGGAGTTACACTTGCTCTCCAACAGGGCATTGGACTGGTTAGGGAACTTGACATTGAAACTGTGACAACAGCTTCTGCTCCAAAATCCATATGAAAGAAGAAGACTGAAAGCCTTTCACCGGGCGTGTGTAGACTCCAGGACTTGTTTTCAGTTTCAGAGGAGTAATGGCAGCAAACGCCAATAGTTTTGCCATCATTACGACCTGACTCCCACCTATCTTGGAGTCACCCTTGACCTATCCCTAACTTACCATCACCATCGCTGAAAGACTGCCAAAAAGACCAAGGCATGAGAGAACATCATCCTTCACTGTCGCTGCAGTGGTTCAAGAAGGCAGCTCACCACCACCTTCTCAAGGGCAATTAGGGATGAGCAATATATGCTGGCCTAGCCAGCGACACCCACATCCCAAAAATGAATTTTAAAAAAAATCTGGGCCAATATGAGAAACTTCAATTACTGTTATTGGCTAAGCTCATTGCCTGATGAAGACCTGTCTTTCAGGACTCCTCTCCACTCTATTGCTCTGGCAGCGTTACTGAGGAGGAAACAGCTTCTGGGCCCTCAGGAAAGCAAGCTGCTGGTACAAATGGAGCATATCCGACTGATGGTGCATTTTGTCAGGGGCTATTGTTATTCGGGGGTTTTTGTTGGGCGTTGAGGGTTACTGAAAGGGTAGGCAGGTAGAAGGTGGATGGATGGAATTAGGATGCAGATTGGCCATCATCTAATAGCGGAACAGGCTCAAGGGGCTCCTCCTGTTCCTTCGTTGCATGGAATGGTCCATTTACCTTTTCTTAATCTAGAGGTTACTTCATGCAATGCAAACCAAGCCACGATGGAAAGTTTTGTGACAAGTAATCCAAACAAATTTTTCACAGTAAGCAGACAGAAGAGGTCATTCCATTGGTAGAGGCTGATCCCAGAGCTGAAAAGCCAAAACATCCTCTCAATATTAAAAAAAATAGTGTAATTATTTCCCAATCGCTGTTGGCTCCTTTGCAATTGGAAGCTATTGTTTAGTAAGTCTAATGTTAAAGCTCATGACCTGCAGGCTGGTGACTAAGCTTTTAGCTAAGCATTTAGCCCCTAGAAATTCCTGTTCGGGGAACACTGCTGGAGAACTAGTTGCACAATTGACCAGGAAGCAGTGGGCTCACTGAGCCCAAATGAGAACCTGTTGCTATCTGAGTGTTCCGGAGGAAGGCACAGAAAGAAACACATCTGGTCCAGCGGCTAATGAGCTGCTTGTGAGGATGTCATTGGGTGATTAAATTTCACCTTATGCAATTTGAAAAATTGGAAAAGGTGTAAAAAAAAGTCGTTTAAATTCCTGCCTCACAAAGGCATGAGAGAAGGCCCCCAAAATACAAGAGCCTTGCAATCGGGAAATGGCACTTAAAATGTGTCTGACTTTGCTCTGGTTAGATTACGCTTCAAGTTTATACTAAAATACATTTGCACAGTCACAAATGTAAAGGCTTAGGCTCCGTGGAGGGGTGAAAATGATGGCTGGGACCTGATTGCAGGATTTCCGATCCCATTGCTGGGTGTTTCCAGTTTTCAGGAATGCCTTTTAAGGGTGTGGGCTGGTTTGGGTTGTGACCTGGCTGGCTCCATTGTGGAGATAGGCCTGTCCTGGTCCTCCACAAGTTTCATGGAGTCAGGCTAGCTTTTCAAAAAGAGTCTTGGTTCATGGCGCCTCAGAGGTCTTGTGAACCATAGTCTAGATGAGGGAACCTTTTGAAAGGTTCGTTCAAAATGTCCTCCTCATGTCCACCCCCATGCAAAGCTATGTCACCCCTGTGGCCTTGCATACCCCCATCCCAAGCTATGCCCGCACCTATCCCTATGGCCCCTCAAACCTCACCACCCCCATGCTTACTCACGTACCTTACACTGTATAGAGCCAATGAACCCTATAATGACAATAGGATGTCTAAAATAAGCTTTTTAAAAAGTCATTCATTACTTTCCACTTTCTTGAAAAATATTCCTTTTACTAAAGACTATGCCAATAAAATGATCAGTTATCTAGGCCTTTTAAAGTATCAATTGCAGAAGCTGTGTGCATTGCAACCTCTTTATCTTGTGTAAATAAACATTGTGAAATTGACAGGTCGGAGAGCCAGAGCTGTCAATTAAGCAATGCTTTCCTGGGGCATAGTTGTTTTAGCACTCTCGTCCAGGCTCTCAGCCAAGAATACATAAGGAAACTTGACTGAGAGCCATTAGAGTGCTGAAACAGTTGGGCCCCAGAGAAAACATTGCTTGATTGATAGCTCTGATCTCTTCTGCCAATTTCACAGTGCTTATTTACACAAGATAGAGGATTCAAGGGCTTGCAATTTCCGCTATTGATACTTTAAAGGGTCTGGATGATTGGCACTTTTATTGGCCTGGCCTGTAGTAAAAGGTCTGTAGTAAATTTTGCTTTTATCTGTAGAAAAAGGAGGTTTTCTTTGAAGACAGTGGAAGGCAATGAATGAATGGCTGTTTTTAATGCTTTTTTTTCACACATCCTATTGTCCCTATAGGGTTCATTGGTTCAGTGTATAGTGGGTGAATGGATATGGAAATGCCGATGCTTGGAAAGGGGGTGGGTGAGGGGTATGAGGTGGTATGGATGGGGCATAGAGAATGCGTGGGGTTGAGGTGGTGTGAGGGGTGAGGGCTAGAGGTCCTTTTGTATAACTGGGACTAAGTCCCACAGCGTTGGGATGGGCCTTTTAACCAGCCCCTTTTAACCAGCACGGTGGCTGCCTCCTAACTGCATCCCGGGTCAGCTGGCCAGACTGTAGCACGCACCCGCTCACCCTTCCCCCACCCCACCAAACGAAAATCCCATCTTTGCGGGCACTTCTCCTTGAGGTAGGCGGGCCGGGCTGGAAATTTTCCCAACTCCAGCTGTCCGCCTTGAGGATAAAAATCCAGGCCAAAATCTCCCGTGAACCCGTGCAATCAGGTTGTATAATCGAACACAATTGGTCTCTTTCTTTTTCTTTCCAGTAAAAGTATTCCTTGGTGCAGTTAAGGGTGGTAACCTGGTCCATTCACATTTACACAGCTGCGAATGGGTTATCTGCAAAAATACACATTTTTAGTAAGGATGCCCAGTCCTTCACTTTGAAGTAACCTGTTTTGAAACCACCGAACATGATTTGAAAAAACTAAACTGAAGCATTTATTGTGCTGTGTTTCTACAATGCAAGAAAGGCTGTAAATCTTTGGAATTCTCTACCTCAGACGGTTGTAGATGTTCATTCATTAAATATATTCAAGACTGAGAATGATGAATTTTTGGACACTGGCCGAACCCAGGGATATGGGGTGAGTGCAGAAAAGTAGAGCTGAGGAAAAAGATCATGAACTTACTGAATGGGGGAGCAGGCTTAATGGGCAGTATGGCCAGGGATAAATTTCCTTGATCCTCTTTGAAATAGTGCCATGGAGTTTTTTTTTACATTGCTCCTGAGGGCAGATGGGACCGCAATTTAACAACTCATCTGAGTGACGGCACCTCTGACAGTGCAGCGTTCCCTCAGTACTGCGCTGGAGTGTCAGCCTTGATTTGGTGCTCAAGTCCCTGGTGTGGGACTTGAACCCACAACCTTCTGATTCAGAGGTGAGGATGTTACTGCTGACCACAGCTGCTTCACATATAGTCAAACACTGCAGCCATAAACACCAGCAATTTCCAGTGAAACCAACTGAGTAAGTCATTATTTCGTGGTCCTTTGGTTCACTACGAATGTTGACCAGGCACAAAGAATTCCCTGATTTTATTTTCCAATTGCATCATGGCAGCTTTAACAGCCATGCGTTCTGAAAGATATCACTTTGATAGAGCACGGAAGTGTCAAGCTAGTTAATGAACTCAAGTTGTGCTGTATGTTTTGAACCTTGCATCCTTCTGACCTTGAGATGAAAGTGCTGTCGACTGAGCTAAGATGACGTTAGCCAGACTTTTGAACCACCTTTTCTTGCAGCCCGAAGTGTCAGGGTTTCGAGGATCTTACCGTGGGTGTCAATCCGTCCAAAATTATAACAGAAACTCCCTGCATAAAAATATAGACAAATTGCCTCCTAGAATAAAGATTCTTGCGTAGAATTTATCATGCATCACCTATCCAAGTAGAAAACAATCATGAATATAGAATTTTCAAAATGTTCTGGTTACAGCATATTGGCTCCAATACACAATGAAAAAGTGTCCAGAAGTTGAGAGAATTGGATAATATACACAGGTATGAATGACCAGAAAAAACACCAGAAACTAGAGAGCACATAGCCAAACAGAGCTTTGTCAGAGGAAAAGGGCAGATTTGCCATTGGCAAGATGGCCAAGAACAGCTTTGCCACAATAGTCAGGAAATATCACTCCTTGGCCCCACCAAGTCAATTTTAGGTGAATGGAACAGGGGAATAAGTTCTGCCAGATAGAAACCTGTAACTCAGGCACAGAGTAAATAGCACCTTTCACAACAAGCCATCAATAAGCCTGGTACTTTACAGCCAATGAAGTACTTTTGAAGTGTAGTCACAATTGTAGTATGCAAAATGTGACAGCCAATTGCATAAAGCAAGCTCCCACAAACAGCACTGTAATAGTGACCAGATAATCTGTTTCCATGATTAAGAGATAAATATTGGGCAGGACACCAAGGATAATTCCCCTTCTCGCCTTCAAATTAGTGCCATGGCATCCTTTATGTCTACTTGAAAGATTAGATGGGGTCTTGGGTTTAACGTCTCATCCACAAGGCGAAAGTTCCAGCCATGCAGCACTTTAGAGTGTTAGCCTTGATTTTTGAGCTCAAGTCCTGGAGTGCAACTTGAACCCAGAACCTTCCAACTCAGAGGTGAGAATGGCTGACGCAACTGTTGTTAGTATTCTGTACCTGACTCTGATACGACGAAAAAGCAGGCCAGGGTAAGATGAATAGCAGGCATGGGAACATAATTTACATGTTCAGTTAAAGATTTAGACTGTCTAACACTAGATTCTAAAATATGCTTATAACAACTGTATGAAATTGAAAAATGAAGAGAAAGAGTTAAGCAATTCTCTTATTCTATACCTTTCTAATGCTTTCTCAAACCCATTGTGTTTTTCTCCCTTTCTTCCCTGCTAGCTATAAAGGCAGTCACTGGAAAGGCAGCCTGTTAGCTCAGTTCCAAACAGCAGACACTGTGACTCTGCCTTCCTATGGTCTCAAGTATCCCAGAGAGTCTCACCTTTATTCTGCCTATAATGCATCCCATTGTCTGCTGTTTCCCCCCAAGGTCATTTTAAGTATCATTCTGAGTTGACTTTTATTCTGTCAGTAATCTGATACTCAATAGAACCTAACTGCTTGGCATTGTCCCGAAAACTCATCAGGACTTTTACAACAATTACTGAATTAATGTTAACTACACCCTTGAGATTCTTAAAGCACTGTTTATACTAGCTGTATCTATCTATATATTTTAAAAGGCCACAGCTGTGTGCATTTCCTATCTATAAATTCTTATTTTTGGTTGTCACAATTTTTCCTTGTAAACTCTTCCATCCACATTTATAATGGAAACAGTCTATGTAAACTTATTATGTTGTAAGTACACCCTTCTGCCAGTGGTGGCACTGCAGCTCCTTGGTTTTTCATCTCCCAGTTCCTCAGCATGTACCATGGTGTACAGGGAAACATCTATACTCCAACTATTTTCCAAAGTCTATTTCTCAAAATCTTGTAAATTTATTGAGACCAGAACTGTTGAATAAAATAAGGTTTCATGTCTGTGTACCTTGGTCCACCCGCTAACCCCACATCCCTTGAAATCTACATTTGAACTTGAACCCCTTTCATATAACAGTAGACCAGTCAGCCACTCGTACCTGTTCTGCCATTCAATCAAAATCATGATTGATCTTTATTTTAACTGCTTTAAGGCCGAATTAAAGCCAAGAAATAAGGGTACAGACCTAGAAGCTTTGCTGCCTGTTGTCACAAAGTGCACACGGAGTGAATGAAGGCACTTCCTGTTCAGGAGCAGTGTTGGTTCATGATAGGGAGCATGTGGGGGCTACGTGCCAGCAACACAAGATGCCCTGCATCTGCAGGTATCCAGCAATGTGGGAAAGTACATTGTTCTTACTTCATGTTTGCCAGCCTCCATGGGGAAGGTAATGAACTATTTGACTCCATGCATCAGTGAACTGTTGGATTGCTGTGTGCACAGCAAATTGGCTAATGTCCCCAGTTTGGAACGAGCCAATACAAGCTGTGAGTCACTGTGACCTTCAGTGCCACAGGTAGTGCAGCACATGCCTTGGTGTTGGACTCCAAATTTCACTGCATCAGGTAGCACAGGCTGTCTCCCTATTGAAAAGCAGCTGCCTTACACATTGCTGCCCTAAGAGTTCCAGGAAGGGTGATCAGTTCCAGAAAGCCTGCCTGTTGCAATGCCTCCTTTGCTCACTCCTGCAAAATTTAGGCAGGTTCATTTCTGTCCCAAATTCCAAATCATTTACAAACACTGGAAGCAACAATGTCTTCAGCACTAATCCCTGCAGTTCCATTGCTAATCCAATCCCGTCAAAGCAGCTCCAGTCACAGTATCCCTTTAATTTCCCCAGTCTAGCCAGTTGTTCATCCAGGAAATTTGCCTTTTATGTCATACCTCTTTGCCTTGTGAGTAATCATTTGCAATGCACAACTTGTAGAAATCTAAAGACACCATATCCATCCAATGCCCATTATCAGCCAGATATATGTCTTTTATATGAACTACTCAAGTAAGTTTGTGAAGCTGGACCTCCCATAACTCCATATTGACTGCCTCTTATCACACCATATCTATAGAAGTAGTTCATTTTCCTTCTTTGATGATCTTTTGCCCACAACAAACATTCAACTTACAAGACTGTCAGTTTCCTGAGATAAAGGCAAAATACTGCGGATGCTGGAAATCTGAAACAAAAACATAAAATGCTGGAAAAACTCAGCAGGTCTGACAGCATCTGTGGAGAGAAAGACAGAGTTAATGTTTCCAGAGCTCTGAAGAAGTCAAACAGACTCGAAATTTTAACTCTGTCTTTCTCTCCACAGACGCTGTCAGGCCTGCTGAGTTTTTCCAGCATTTTTTTGTTATTGTGTCAGTTTCCTGAGTTGGCCCTTTTGAAAGATGGGTGTGTGGTTAGTTACTTTCCAATCTTCAGGTAGTTCTCCCATTTCTAATGGTTCTTGCAAATTAGTGCAAGGGCATGTCGAATTTCATTGAGCACGACTTTAAGTAACCTTGGGTGAATCCAGCAGCACCTTGTGCCTTGAACTTCCTCATTGCAAATTTAGATATGTTTGTACTGCTACTTGGTGGCCTATTATATTTCCATTTTGACTGAGTGAGAGATTGGGTCATCAGGCTCAGGAATATGAAAGAATGCAGTACTGTATACAGTACAGGTTTTCATCAAGTGTGTTTAGACCAAGTTGAATTCCAAATTGGCAGAGAAATAAAGGCCATCTCGTGTAAGTAGACTTAAAGTGCACTAAACTGCAAGCTTTCAGAAGTCAGGTCTGTTTTCTGAAGGTAACAGAACTGGGCTAACCAGAGGATGTGGTGTTTCTCCTGCCTGAAGTGTGAAAGCCTGCATTCCTGTGGTACACACTCACTATTGGATGTGGCTAGTGGTAAGTACATTCAACTTGTTGGCACTCATTTGCCCATTTAACATCTTTTCAGTGCAGTTGCTGATATAGACAGCTTGTTGCAAGCAATAAAGTAATTATCAACATACAAGCATATCTTTGAACCTCCTTCATTTCCCATTCAAATGAATGGTAAATGGAATGTAATTTTACTGCTCAGTTGGCACAGGGATATCTGAGACATATTTCACAGTTGATGACAGCTGTATTTTTTCTGGCCTGTTATGAGAGGAAAGTAGGCCAAGCTAAGGCTTAATAAATAATTGAACTTTTATCGTACAGCCTATGCTATAATTTTCAATTTTATTTTCTACCTAACACGTGTTGACTGGAGGATGAGCAAAATAAGGATAACAACAACAACTTGCATTTATATCGCGCCTTTAGCATAATGGCAGGGACGTTACAGCCCAGTGGTGGTGGGACACGCTGCAGGAGATTCAGCCGCCCAGTCCATTGACTTTCTTCAGCGGGGCTGGACAATCCCACCGGCAGCCAGGGCCGGAAAATCCCACCCTATGAAACGTGCCAAGAAACTTTACAGGAGCATTATAAAACAAAGAGTGACCCTGAGCCTAATAAGGAGATATTGTGTCAGATAACCAAAAGCTTGGTCAAAGAGGTCGGTTTTTAGGAGTGTCTTAAAGGAGGAAAGCGAAATAGACCGGCAGAGAGGTGGAGGGAGAGAATTACAGAGCTTGAGGCATAGGCAACGGAAGGTACAGCCACTAATGAGGATGGACAAAAGGCCAGGATTAAAGGAGCGCAGGGAGCTGGAAGGGATTACAGAGATAAGAGTGGGACTAAATCAAAAATACATCACTCCTAAAGTGACCTATTTTGATTAATTACAAGATGGCCTGTCCCTTAAAGTAAAACCAATCCACACGTGTAGAAATATACAGGATTTCCCCCTGAGCATTCGCGGTGCACAGTCTTTATCCTGCCACAAATTTCATTGCATCAACGCTACAAGTAATTGCTATGAAGTCATGTAAAAGTGCCATGCATCTGATGTCAGTGCAGTGGACATCACATTTCTCGAGGGTCATTGGTGGAACATGCCTTTCTGTTGCTGGTTTGTTTTGAAATGTAGTTCAGTTTTGCGGGGGCTGCACCTACTGGTTGGCTGTCTGCAGTTGAGCATCACCTACCCATCCAGATCTCTTAGCGATATCATTAGATGATTTATTCCCTGTTTCCAATGAAATTATTTTTGCTGGGTTACTATTTCAGATTTACAACTTTTGGAGTCTCATTCCGAGGAAACAAAATTGTCCGGCCTCGGGACTGCTTTGGCATGTCCTGGATTAGTCTTAGCCCATTGAAAGAAAGAAGCAAGAATAGCCTCATTTATACAGCACGATTCATGTACTCAGCACATCCCAAAGCACTTCGCAGTGAATGAAGTACTTATGAAGTGTAGTCACTGTTGTAATGTAGGGTAATGCAGCAGCTAATTTATGCAGAGCATGATTCCACAAACAGCAAGTGACATAACTGACCAGATAATCAGTTTGATGGTGGCTGAAGGATTAATGTTATCCAGGACCCCAGGAGAACTTCCTCTTGCTTCAAATTGTGCCATCGGAGCTTTTGCAAGAGGGCAGACATTTTACATGCAGTTTTCCCAGTTCATTGTAAAAGGGTTTGTTTTATTAAACTTACTCTACAAACATTCTCTTCTATCAGCTCAGCATGTAAATGTGAACAGTGCTAAGAGTTGAATGAACAGTCATTCACAGGGGAGCGATTCAAGTTTCTACAGATCTCTAAAGTGCTTTGCATGACACATCGAAAGACAATGGTGCTTTTTTTATAATGTAATTATCTCTCTGAGAATAGCAGGAGCACCTTTGCAATCATCCTTCATCCTCAGCCCCTGAAATAAATTACAATTTAAAAAAACTGATTGGAGCCATGCGCACTTGGCCACACTGCGGCCACTGACACATGGGCCACTGTCCCTGACACCTTTCTGGTTGGCAGTTGGATCTGAAACCATCAAAGGCTATGTAATTCAGTTTATCCCGTCAATGACTATTCATCCCAGTTCATAATCTGTGATGGGATCATAATCGCAATAATCACCAAAATTACTATGAGGTTTGGTAACATAATGGTTACGTTTCTGGCCAAGTAATCTAGAAGTGTGTGTTCAAATCCCCTCATGACAGATGAGGAATTTAATTTCAGTTAAATCTGGAGTTTAAAAGCTAATATCAATAACTGTGTCAATGAAACTACAAGGTTGTTGTGAAAACCCATCCGATTCCCTAATGTCTGTAAGGGAAGGAAATCTGCCACCCTCACCTGGCCTGGCCTACATGTGACTCCAGGGCAATAGCAATGTGGTTGATTTTTAACTGTTCTTTGAAATGGCCTAGAAAGGTTTTCAAGAAGGTGACTCACCTTATCAAGGACAAATTGGATGGACAATAAATGCTGGACTTGCTAGAGATGTCCTGTATCCGGTGAATGAACAAACATAAATTCAACATTTTTAACTTACATTTTAATCTATTTTCCCCAAATTCTGTTGTTCCCCTTCTTTTTGGTTCATCCTAGTAGGTGAGCTCCTGCGTTGGAGATAATGCACAGCAACACATAGACTAAACCCATTGTAGCAGAACAGTCCACTGACAAGGGAAGAGTTGCTGATGGGTTTCTATCTAATATAGTCATATTCCCTGTAGCACTTCAGAGGTTTATTATACCGCCCCCCACCCCCCCCCACCCCCTACCCAATAGAATATGGACTCATAAATGTTTTCTGCTTGAAAAAGAAAATCGTACTAACAACACAGCACCTTTCACCCACAGCCACAAGGCATCTCAAAAGCACTTTCCAGCCAATGGAGTTATTTTTCGAAATGCAGTCATTCTGGTAATGTGGGAAACGCAACAGCCAATCTGCACACAGCAAACTCCCGCAAACAGCAATGTAACAACGGGCAGATCATCTGTTTTCGTGGTGTGGGCCGGAGGCATAACTGCCCTGCTATTCTTTGTAATAATGCCGCCAGATCTGTTGCCTCCAGGGAAGGGCGGGGATGTCTCGGTTTGACATCTGATCTGAAAGACAGTACCTCTGACATTGCAGCAGTCCCTCAGTGCCGCATCGCAGTGTGTCAGCCTAGACTTTTGTGCTCAAGCTCTGGATAAGGGTCTTGATCCCACCACAACCTCCCTGCCAGAGCGCCACCAACTAAACTGAACCGCACCCACCACAGGTTGCAGCACATTGTTGAAGGTGTAGAGAGGAAGCTTTACTCTACACTCACCCCACCCCACCCCCCCTCCCCTTTGCTGTATATGGACTGGAAATGCTAGATGTTGAATAAGCACTTAGAAAAATAATTATATCCACTGAACCATCAGTGTGTATTACTCTGCGAAACAAAAGTGAATTAATAAGCACCAACCGAAAACTAAAAGGTGTCATTGTGTCCCTATGTTATGCTCATTTCCTCACGGTCTTTTAAAAATAAACAAATAAAGCAATGAAAGATCATTGCGAAGGACCGTGAGGGGAGACGGATTCTTTATTTCAGTGGAGAGTGGTGTAATTGGCAGAAAGTTCCGCAGCCAGAGAGGGCAGGACAAGGATGCCAAATAAAAAAAGGACAGTTGTGAGGCGTGCAGCAACGTTTTCTTTTTAAGTGTTATAAAATATCTTATGGAAGAAAACAAAAAAAAATTAAGTTGGACAGCAAGAAAAATGTGCGTGGCTGAAAACATGATATAAAAGAGGCACATGAGCAGCGAGAGATTAGCGCAATTATGTTGCAATTCTAAAACCCTTCAATCTGTTGACAAGAATAGCTCTCTTGTTCCCTTTATTTGGCACCGTTCATTTGCGTGACTGACAAAGACTGTATTTTCAGGATTTAAGGGACCGTTGAGCCTGTTTGATGTGCAGAGGTGTACACTAGCGTGTGCAGTGTCTGTAAATTGATCCTCACACCGCCATCGTCACAGTGAATCATAGAAACAATAGGCTTTTGGTATCTTCAAATGCCTTACAGCGACAAATGATGAGATCGCTAAAAAAAAAATTACTGTAATGCAAACACACAATTATAATATCGTGTGCTGCTTGGCTCTCAATCCCACGAAACTAGGGGTTATGATCTCAATATGCAGTTCAATATGTCTTGTCATCCTAACCCTGATGTAACTGAGTCCATGAGAACGTCCCAGAAACGCGAACCCTAAATATATTTAAAACCTCCTTTAGCCGATGTTCGAACTCAGGTAAACCTGACCACGAATATACGAAGGGTGAAGAGGGGGAACCAGAAACCAGACCCAACATTACTCTTCCAGGGATTAAATAAAACCAACCACTCCGATCTGAAGTAACACACATTCAGACCAAACATCATGCGAGAGAGGTTTTGGTGAGGATATATGATTCAAAAACAAGGTGGAAAGCTTGGCGCTGAAAGTGTTAAATCCCTCTCCAGCCCCCCGAAGCATTTTAACTTAATGCTTGCTACTTGGCAGTGGAGGAGGTCTAAGGGTTAGCTTGTTCTCTGCATCGCACCTCGGGAATTTTGTGTTTTCCTTGAAATCCAAACTTGGGATAATTTAGCTTCAGTCGAATCTGGGCTTCCTTCTAATCCTTTAATTAAATTTGTAGCAAATTGACTGGCTCGACTCAAATGTGCTCCATTGTTTCATCTCCCTCCCCCCCCCCACCCCCACCACAATGACTGCTGGCTTCTGCCCCACTCCACAGCTTCGCATCCCACTGACAGTTCATGTCCTATCTGAGGCACAATGCCCTTACTGACAGCTTCTCTTCTCGCCTGTGCTGGAGTCCCACTGCGAGCTGATTGGGGTTAGAATTTGCAAACAACGGAGGCCACAAACAAGCCCTTGATATCAGCAAATTATCAGCAGCTCCCGTGGAAGGTCCTGAGGTCTCCCGATACATATATATATATATATGTAAAAAAAAGAGCAGATGAAATTGTGCGTCTGCAGAACACCTTTGTGCACTTCGCTCGCTCTGTGCGGTACCAAATCGGTGCCACTGATATCTCGGCCTTTCTGAGTTATGCACCTTGAAACTGCAACTTAGAGGTGTCAGCTGTGGCTCGGTTCATAGCACCCTCGCCTTTGAACCAGAGGGTTGTGGGTTCACGTCCCACTCCCGGAAAAACCAAGAACTGTGATTGTACTCGAAAGAGTTGCAATCTGTGACTGTTGGTAACTCGAAAGAGTTTGAAACTGCAACTTAAAGCAAATGGCAGACCAGAATAAGTGGATGCACGTGAACACATGCAGACAATGTCAGAAATTCCGTGCCATTGCAAAGGAGACTTTGAAATATACAGGAAATAAATAAAAAGGCAACAATCACCCGTAGCTTTACGAAAACACTCCTCCGCTAAAAAGGGAACGTTAACACCAACCCACTGGAAGCCGGTTTTTTCACCCGTCTCCGGATAACTGGGTGGGGGGGCTTTCAAATCACTGAGCTAAAAGTTAAACAAAGCACCATAGTTAAAATGCTTCAAGCTACATCGCTGCTTGCGGTCAAACTGCTGACACGCTGGAGTTGGGTGGGGGGGTGGGATATAAACCACCTTTAAACTCGGCTCAGGTTACACAAACTGCGGCAGCTTCTGAAACAAACACAGCAGGCGGACTCTGGAGTCAAACTGTACGAAAACAAACCAAAATAAATACCATCGCCCTGCCTGTCAATAGCTGGGCACAAAATGCATTGGGTTTCAGGAAAATTCAGGGGAGTTAGAGGAACGGATTTTTTGGAATCATGCATCTGGGTGCCTTTTATTATTAAAAAAAAGAGAAACGTGTGTTTGTAGGCTCGTTCGACATTGTTTTTTGTCACCAACATACCTGGGAAGTAAATAATATTACATAAAATGGCTCTGCTCACCGCAGACACTCATCTCTTGCCTCCTTCACACAAAAGGAGTGTGTTTACCGAGCAAATGCAGAAACTCTTAAATACAGAGAAGGCTTCGCAAGATTAATATCCACAGGCGATTTAAACACGTGAAAACACTCGGGTTTGCGTGCATGGGGTACAGTTTAACCCAAATGTTCTATCGTCTTTAGAGCATCTCTTTTCTTGGAGCAGTTTTCAGCTTACATGACAAAGGTCGCCAAGGGTCATGATTTTTGACCTCAAGCTGAACCCGTGCTCCCTTTTTTTTCCCTCTTTTTTTCCCCCCACCCCCCCAGTGATGCTGCGATCCAAAGCCTATTCTTGGTGTCCGTGGCTAAAAGGCATAACCTATCAAAAACAATTTTCAAATTATCAGTGGCATGAGAATGTCTGAGTTCCAAAGCAGAAACAGAATGATGGTAGCTGAGACTGTCTAGACTCTGTGGTATGCCAAGACAAGATCCCCTGTAGCCGACATGCTCTGAACTCGAGGGGGTCAGAGAAGCAGGCCAAAGTTTCTCTGGAACTCCCAGGCTGAAAGACAACCCTCCCAGAATGCGCACCGGATTGCTCCAGGGATTTCACCACAGCAAAGGGAAAGAAAAGAGAACAAAGGCTTTTTACTAGTCCTACAGCAGCGTGTCACATCTTTTCTCTTTTTTTTTTCGCTTCGTCGTCTCATACCTCTCCTGGGCCCTAATGCCCATGTCAGTTTTTTTTTAAAAAAAAAACAGCCTCTTCAATCATGCACCATTTTAAATCTGTGCCTTTTCCATTGTACATCAAAGAGGGCGTACAGCACAGTGCAATGCAACAGGAGTTGCATCAGGACTTCGATGCACAGATAAGGTGTGCTTGCATCCCTACTGGAGGCAGGAGGGCATGTTGGAATACATTTGTACTTGTGGTTTGCGGCCACTTAGGTTTGACTTCCAAGTCAGAGTTTACCTGCTGTAAACGCACCAATATCATTCAGTCACCAGATATCGGTGCGGAGGCGCTGAGCAGGACTACGGCGCACCCTTTACACTGGCTAACAAGACAACGGGAGGGATTTCATTGTTTAATTCCCAGTGGGGGCCATTTTCACCTTTACTGATCACCCCCCCAGTTATAGAATCTGCCCGATTTTCATTTTCAGTGGGCGGATTGTCAAACAGGCAGGTTAGCAGCTCTGCCAGCTTTCGAGCCAAGTGCCGAAGGTGAGCCCTAACTCTAAACCACCACCCCAAGCATCTTCAACTCCCTTTATCCCATCTCTGTACCCTGAGCGAGGGAAATTCCCTGCTGATCAGTAAAACTTTCCTTATTCATTTTGCTTTTTTGTCCATCACAATTTTGTCCACCTTTTGTTAGGAGCAATCTGGGCAATTAAGCTCATAAGAACATGGAGAACCTGGGTCAAGGTTGATGTTTTCAAATGTATAGGGATGGACTATGTATGCCTTGAGCATGGCTCAGCTGCTTCAGTCAGGTTTGAAGGAGGTCACCTTCATTGCAAAATTTCCAGAGCCTTAATGAGATGATGGCACCGTCTGAGCCGATGTAGTGCATTAGACATATGGCAGACCAGATAAAACAGGGTGCCTCCCATTGTGTCAGCCATCCAATAATGAGTAGGAGTCACGTATAGATCCACAGAATGGTTACTGCACAGAAGCAGGCCATTCAGCCCTTTGTGTCTGTGCCAGCTCTCTGCAAAAGCACTCCCCCTGCCTCTTCCCCATAACCATGCTCATGTTTCTCTCTTTGGATAATGATCCAATTCTCTTTTCAAAGCCACGATTGAATCTGCCTCCACCACGCTCTCATGCAGTGAATTCCAGATCCTAACAACTCACTGCCTAAAGATGTTCTCTCTCAAGTTACCGTTGCTTCTTTTGACAATTACCTTAGATCTGTGCCCTCTGGTTTTTGATCCTTCAACCAATGGAAACTGTTTCTCCTGATCTACTCTGTCCAGACCCCTCATGATTTTGAATTCATCTATCAAATCTCCCCTCAACTTTATCTTCACCAAGGAGAACAGCTCCCATATCTGTTCTTCTCCTCTCCTGAAGGTGTTGACTCTTATTGGAGTACAGTACAATAGGCATCATTCACCCGCTAGTGCCCTCTTAAGTGACCATTCTTTGTGTGTGAGCTTAGACAGTGCATGTTGGAAAGCTATCTCCTCATGTTATGATCAGTTGGCTGCAGTTCTCTATAGAAATCAAGGGCAGGAACATTGACCCATTTTACACTTTCTATCCCAAGGCTATTGAGATAAATTATAGACAAGAGATTCCTTTGTGGCCATGTATGCATCAATTTTGTTCTGAATTTACCACATGCATTATCAGAGGATGTGATAATGATCATTATTACATGATGATGTAATATTGTATAGTACAGTATATCATTTAACATCAAGTGGGCTAACTCAATCTATAGTGGAGAGGAGTCACGTGGACTCAAAACATTAACTCTGTTTCTCTCTCCACAGATACTGCCAGACCTGCTGAGTTTTTCCAGTGTTTTCTTTTTTTATTTCAGATTTTCAGCATCTGCAGTATTTTGCTTTGATCTATAATGGATGATGATACCAATGCATTACAGAGGAACAAGTAGCGTAAAGCTTCTACTCTCTGGATCTTCATCATGTTAGGTAAGTAATTGAAAATAAATATGGGTATAGAATTTCTACCAGGTTCTCCAATCTCCATAATGTCAGCGGAAGATTGGCAGAAACTCTCAGAAATGGTGAAAACTACAGGAGATCGGGACAATGCCTGTGGAAGTTACTAGTGATGAACTTCAATTCTCAGATGACATTACAAGTGGTACCAATGTGTTAATTGTGGGCGAGTTCCAGCGGTGCCACGATCAACAGTCTGTACTCACAGTCCCAAAGGAACCATATCCATAATACCAAATTCAAACCATATCGCTACTTGATGCTTGACCTTTGCCTGAGACTGTCTCATAGAATCGTAGAATAATGCACCACAAAAGGAGGTCATTCGGCCCACCATGTGTGTGCTGGCTCTTTGTAGCCCTATCATTTTCAAGTGTTGAGCCCCAAGTTGCAGCTTCAAAATGCTGGATTTGTTGAGGCATTCACCGTGGGTGATGACATTTACAAAATGAGTTACGAATTATATCTCCGCCATTTAGCAGAAGACCAACAGAGGAAGAGGGGCAATGCATTCAATTCTTGACATGTGTGATCATGTGAATTAGAATTAGCGAGAGAAACAATGAGTTCAATCTCTACTTTTCCATAGCTGTGTGTCCTCACAGACAGCACCTCATGGCCATTAGTGGCTCCTTTTCCCCCTAAGTAAGAGTAACTTGCATCAACACTTCTTTTCCCCTTTTAATGTTGCACAGATGCAAACAGTGTATTTGAGCCAGCTTCTCCGTGTGTGGCAGAAACAGGGGACAAATTGGTACAGCTTGGATGGACTGGCACTCATTGTGTAATAGCCAAGAATGTGTCTCTTTCTCTTTTATAACCAAATCAAAGACGATGACAATCTTGTCCTAAGTACCTTCAGCTGGGAGATTGGAAAACTGCTTTGTTATGCTACAAAGCACTTTTTCTTCCATTTGGCCAAAACGCGAGGTCACAAATTATGCAAGACTATTTTTCATAAAGAAACATTAAAGTCAGAATAGCAAGCGGTCGATTCCAATGTCTGGACTGTACTTTCCAGCTGAAGCTGCTCTAGTATTCACTCAGGATCCGTAGCAAAGAATGGTCACACTCATGCACTCAGAAAATACATAAATTGTACACTCTACTGGTCAAAAAACATTTCCAAACACCCCCACCTTTTCATTTGTTGTGTAAACCCCAGCTCTTCATCTTTTAGCTTCACAATTTCCCACTTGTGCTCATCATACATGACTGGCAATGCTGTACAGATGAAGAGCAATTGTACATAAAACCACCTCAGCCACTTATGAATAGGAAATATCAGGTAGATTATGGTTGGTACTATGATAGTGAGTGTTAATGTATCAGATGTGACACTTTGTGCATGAATCTGCAGTCCTGTGATGGTGGAATGGAAAAAAAGCACTCATTTAATAAAATATTTAACACCTGTAACCCTACTATTAGCAATTAATATCTGCTTTATGCGGCGTTAATAAAACTGACCCTGGGAGGAAACGTAACTGGCAGTGGTGACTGATGCAAGGTTATGTGATGTGATTTAAGGGGAGGTGGTAGCATAGTGACGTTGTCACTGGACCAGTGTTAAAGAGACCCAGGGTAATGCTCTGGGGACCCCTGTTTGAATCCCACCTACGGCAGGTGGTGAAATTTGAATTCAATAGAAATTTGTGAATCTAGAATTGGGGCTGAGTTTTGCCCTTGGTGGAGGTGCTCGGCGGGGAAGTCGCCCACTGCCCACGATCGGCTCAGCACTGTGATTTCACACGGGGGGGGGTCCAATTAAGGCCCGCCCTGCATGGATCGCGAGCGGCAGTGCTGAGCGCTGCCTGTGCGAATCAGGGGGAGGAGGGAGAGCCGGGCCTAGCGCACAGTTCGCACATGCGCACGAAAGAGCGCTTCAGTCTCCCTGAGGCACAGAGCTGCCCCAGGGGGATTGAAGCGCTGTGTAAAAAAAATGAAGAGAATAAAAATTTAGTAAAACATGTCCCCTCATGTGACTCTGTCACATGAGCCCAAACATGTTTTTAATTCCAAAATAAAGTTTTCATTTAATGTTTATTTGCTTTAGGAAACTTCATCCCGCTCGTGGATGAGGTTTCCTAAAAAATGTAAAGGCTGCTTGGCCATTTCGCCTGCCAGCCCACCGTAAGGTTGGACGGGCAGCGTAAATTTGAATTTAGTTAGATTGTTAATGGCCTTAATAGGCCTTTTAATTATCGGCGGGCGCGCAGCCGACTCCAGTGCGTGCCTGACAAATGAATATCGAGAGACTGCGCGATAACGTTGGGACACACGCCCGATGTCATCGCGCGTCATTTTACACTCGGGTGCGCGCCCACACGCTGAGCGTAATATTCTACCCTAAAAGTCTGATGATGACCACGAAATGATTGCCGAAAAAACCCATCTGGATCACTAGTGTCCTTTAGGGAAGGAAATCTGCTGTCCTTACCTGGTCTGGCCTACATGTGACTCTAGACCCACAGCAATGTGGTTGACTCTTAAATGCATTCTGAACAAGGGCAATTAGGGATGGGCAATAAATACTGGCCTAGCCAGTGATGCCCACATGCCATGAACGAATAAAAAAAAATTCACCCTGTAATCTTTGACCTATGCAGAATATAAGCTTGTGTCTGATGAACTTGCTGTTTGTTTGACACGAATACGCTCAGAGAATGAGGTAACAGCGCTGACTGTCCTGCTTCCCCTGCAAGGATGTGTGTCTCATCTTTCTTCATTGATGTAAATATCTATTATTTTAAGGATATCCTTTCACAATTAGTGGGTTCCAAAAGCTCGGGGTTAGCATGTTTATCTTACAGCTGATGTTGTATTGGAAGAAAAATAAACCCTTCAGTGCTGATTATTGTAAAGCAGCCCATGTTGTGGCTGGAGGAAGCTTACAAATCAGCAAAATTCATCAAGAAGACTGATGATATTTACCTCCAAATGCTTATTTTGGAGGCAAATTCTATGGTTGCTATAGTAATCTCTCATTTAGACGGCAGACTTGATTAGTTTGAAATATGGGTGACTAATAAGCTCTGTCCGTAGCTCCAATCATCTAATCACATGTTCAGGAACTCAGTACTGCGTTGGGGTGATATAAAATACATTTTATCCTTCTACAGGCCCTGATGATGAACAATGGTTTGAAACAAAACATGGCAGTTCCCGAGGAAAAAAAAAATCCCTTCGGATGAAGTAGCATTCTTTGATTAATATGCTTGACAATAGAGGAAAACAGTTACAATGTCATCAAGACCAAAGTAATCTAGTTTGAATCTAATTTGTTTATTGCTTGCTTTCTTTGTTTGTTAGATGGAAAACCTAACTTTGGTTGACAATTTTTTAAGGTCAAAATCGGATTTTAAAACAGGTCTGAAATAGCTGAAAAGTATGAGGTCATTTGGGGCATATACGAAGCCAAAAAGCTGTCAACAAATGTCTGCCATAAGCAAAACCTGACAGTCTACAGATTAGTTGCCACTGTTTGCACAAACAGAAGCTGCTATTATTTTAGCTGGTGTTCCCAATCTTCCCACTTAAATAGACAATGACCACCCGCTGCCAAGATATCATTTACTCCAATATACTAAATGTCAGGGTACAATAGTGTCAAACCCATCATCGTGAAATTAGCTGTTTCTCAATGAATTCGAATAAACTGCCTTTCAATAAAATGCTACAACTGATGGCGTATGAATGAAACAGAGAAAATGGGAACCAATATAAATTAACGTGCTATTAGACCTTCAGAGAATTTAAGGCATGCTCCCCGTATATAAACATGATGCAATAATAATCATTGAGAAAGCAAAATACTTAGATATCTTTAAAACATCCATTCAACTGGGGGGGTCAATAATGAAAGGAACCTCGGCCAAACAGATTATTATCTATGCATACGTTAACTTGAGGAGGTCTTGTGGTGCAGTTGGTAGCAACCCTGCCTCTGAGACAGAATCTCCAGGTTCAAGTCCCACCCCAGGTCTTAATGGCCAGGGAAGGTGTGTTCATAAAGCAGCCAAACAGGTTTAAATTTGTAAATCATTCCAATGTATGGCAGGTGGTAAAAGAAATTCCTGGTCAGCCGTGCGATGGAAAGAAATTGGAGCCTCTGCCATCACTACCCATAGTTCCAGACTACAACATGCATGTAAGATGGGGGGTGCAGGTGCAGTTGGCTGGACAGCAGGTGTGGATCAGATTTGTGCCAATAGTATGGGGTTTGATCTCTGTTCCAGCAGGGGAGGGTTCTGGGCATGTCTCCTTGCTCTACCCATGGAGGGGGTCATGTGTTGGACCTGCCTTTGGGCAGAGAACTCAAGAAGATATATTAACTCATGATGAGTTTGTTATGACATGGCAGATGATGTGTGTCAGGCAGACCAAATCCACAAGGGAAACTTGGTCACGCTATCACAACGTTTTTGCAATTTTTATTTATTACAAGAAGATGCACTGAATTCAGAAATAATATGTCCACCAAGACCTTTAGAGATCTTAAAAATTAAGTTAGAATATTTATTAACAAAATAAAAGATTTCAAACACGTACATAAGACTACAAATTACTTACTACTATAACAACTCCTAAAATTCCTAATTAACCTGACTCCCAGTTACACACCCCCTTTAAAGCAACAATCCAAAATAGATTTTAGATTTAAACAACACCAGCAAGATAACAGTACCCACCTGGCAGTGAAATTCCAAAAATGGATTCTCCAACTTCATAGCAGACTTATGCACAAATGGCTGGAGGCTTCTTGAAGGCTGTTTCACACACTCCTGTTCGATCTTAGATGGCCCTCTCCTCACAGTTTTTCATTCTCCTTTATATATGTTTATCTCTCTTCAATATGTAAATTCTATTGTTTCATATGACTTTGAAACTGTACCTTCCTCATTCTACAAAAACTTTCATCTTGTCAATGTTGTCAGTAACCCTTGGGAAAAATAAACACATTCCTTAGCCTTGCTTATCTGGCTAGTTGTAAACAGACTAACACCCCTTTGAAATCCAACGACCCCTTCCCTTATCTAAAATGCAAATTCCCTTCACACCTTACATGCTAAGCCAGCATCCACGTTTACTCATTAGCATTTCATACACATTTCTACACCAAGCTTCAGAGAGTTGTGGAGGCTAGATCACGGAAAGTATTTAAAAAGGACGTAGATAGGTTTATGAAATATCGGGGAGTTGAGAGCAATGAGGAGCTGGCATGAAAAAGGAGTTGAGGCCTGGGGCAGATCAGCCATGACCTTATTGAATGTCGGGGCAGGCGTGAGGAAGCCAAACGGCCTACTCCTGCTCCTATTTCTTATGTTCTTATTTCAAGCTTGCAGCCTACTTGTCTCCACATGTGATTAACTCACACAGACAGAACCACCTATACTTGCCCCCATAAACCTACTTTACAGTAAACCAGAAAAATGTTGTGAAAACTATTATACTTTTGTCACAAGTTAGTGTATGAATATGCATTTGGGGGGGAAATTTCATTCATAAGTCACATGAGATGGCAACAGTCTCCTAAACTGAGGTGAGGTCTTCGTTTTAAATGGACAAAAGAGTGAGTTTAGGGTTGTTATGCTTCATGCCTTTCCTGGTAGGATGTTTAAAACCCAACATTAAGCTCAACCAAGACTGATCTAATCCCACAGAATCAAGTAAATATATTTCATGGAACACTGCCAGACTTGTTTTTTAGGCTCAAATGAGCTGTCAGTAGAGTTTCTGGAACAAACTTTAAATTGTTTAAGGGCTGAGGGAGGATTTTAGCAATTTTTAAATATAGTTTTGCAATGCGTCCTTCTTCCAATAGTGACCAAAGTGGAATATTTCGATGCTCTAAACCTTATTGTACAGAATTCTTCAGGCAAGGAGAAAAGTTCAGCACAAAGGTGCTCATTCAAGTGTAAAAGGTTGCTGACTTTTTCCAATCTTAAGGTAAATATAGTTGGTGCAGAGCTAAATACCATCAGGAAACCACAGCACACTTCAGATATCAATCACTTCAAAATAGGTTTGCATAAAAATGTTATCCATTAATTTCAATGGGACTGAATGACTGAAGTTACCAATGTTGAATAAGCTGACTGCTAATTTCCTACAGGTTACAGAAATCCCCTCAAATGAAAGAATTTATTGATAAGCCATTTAGAGCAGAAGGTTGCAAGCTGACTCTTTTCAGGATACTATAAATTCGGAAATTTTGGGAAGGTTTGTGGTCCAGCAGGAAGCACCCCTGCCTCTAAGCCAGAAACTTCAGGTTCACGACCAACTCCAGGACTTGTGAGCCATAGAAGGTGTGTTTGTGATGTGTTCAACAGGCTGATAATCAGCTTGTTAAGCCTTCCCCAAAGGGTGGAGAAAATGTGCGTGAAGATATGAAACAAACAATTTAGTAGGTCGATTTTAATAGAAAAAAATTGGCAGTTAAGTTGTATGCTAGCAGATTGAAGTTGGATTGAGTGTGACCAGGAAGTGCAATGCTCAGAAGGGTTTGAATTAGAGTTGTCAAGATGATTGTATACGTTCACATGGGTGAGATAAATAACATACAGATTCAACATACATATTCCTGAGTTGCAACATGTTCTCAGTATATGTTAAAAAGATTGTCTTCCCGCATTCAACTTCTCAGAAGATTTGCATCTTCAGTCAGGTTCCTCAAGTCACCACACTTCCACAAAGCTTCATGTTGGCACCGGCAGTGAATTACAGAATTATACAGCCCAGGAGGCCATTCTGTTGTGCCTGTGATAGCTCTTTGCAAGAGATAATCAATTAGTTCCACTCCCCTGCTCTAGTTCCACTGCCCCACTCTTACCCCACAGCCCTGCATATTTTTCCTTTGTGCATCCAATTCCCCGATTGAAAGTTACTGTTGAATTTGCCTCCATCATCCTTTCATAAAGTACATTCTAGATCACACCACTCGCGGCATAAACAAACATTTCATTATCTCCCCTCTGGTTCTTTTGCCATTCATCTTAAATTGGGTCCTCCAATTACCGACCCTTCTGCCACTGGTAACATAAGACCATAAGACCATAAGACATAAGACCATAAGTCGTAGGAGCAGAAATTAGGCCATTCGGCCCAACGAGTCTGCTCCACCATTCAATCATGGCTGATAAGTTTCTCAACCCCATTCTCCGGCCTTCTCCCCGTAACCTTTGATCCCCTTATCAATCAAGAACCTATCTATCTCGGTCTTAAATACACTCAATGACCTGGCCTCCACAGCCTTCTGTGGCAATGAATTCCATCAGTTTCTCTTATTGACTCTATCAAAACAGTTCATATTATTTGTTTCACTTTTGACAGAAAGGTTTGACCCTTTCCCTGTTGTTCAGGTTGCCGGTTGTTCAGTAGATCCGAATATTTGCTCAGAGTTCAATTAATTCCATTTCTACAGCAAAGCTGCTCTTCAATTCGGTACTGAAGCCATTCATCATGTTTCGACTGATCTTCCCAACAATTTTCCTCCTCCATGCTCCCCCCAACCCCACCCCCACCCTCCAACACCCTTGCTGATCAAGCAAGTTGTAATTGATAGCAGAAGTAACCAGCCACAGTGTTGAAATGTGTATCAAGTCCTCGGCTTCAATCGTAGTGATGAAAGGGTCAGTCATCCTTTCATGAAAGTACTTTGGAGCCGAACAATGAATGGGCTTGGCTCAGAAGAGGTTGCATAGCTCATGTGGAGTCAAAGCTGTTACCTACTTGGCTCCAGCCGTGGTTCTATTTGCCCACCACAGGAGTCCCCCAATTGCTACAGCATCTCCCTTCCCCAACGGCATCGATCACTTGCACCAAATCCTAACCAAATTCCATGCAAACCAGTCTCTCTCTTGTTTTGAGAGAGAATGAGAGTGACTAGAGACCTGCCTAAAGATTAAATGTTGTTGATTTCCTCAGATTTGCCCTCAGATACCCACCAAAGGCATCATGATCTCATAGTTTTCTCCCGCCAATGGCCCCAAGAGAAATATTGGTCTTTGAATGAGGGAAAGTGAGAAAGAGAGCATTTTCCATCAATTTGTGCTGATTAACAATATGAAAATGTATGGGGTGGAGGTTCTGCTTTGGGCACATTTGGTGAGCCAATGCAAATTGTGCTAGTTTTGGGAAGTGTCCTTTTTTCCCTCAGGTTCTGTTCAAACTCATTTGCAAATTGTTGAATTTAAAATCCACCATGAAGCATCAGAAATCAGACAGCACTTTAGATCCAAATTTTTTTTAAAAATGTTGGTATTAAAAAATATTCCTTAATATATTTGAGACTAGTAACTCGGTGTTATTTGATAAATATTGTTGAAAATGGGTTTATCACAAAAAAAGGGTGCAATTTTAAGCAGAGCCAAGCCCACCATTTGTAAGTAAATAAAATTTTAATAGCTGAAAGTGATTTTCAAAATTATACAGAAACATTTACTAGTTATATTGGTGTCCTGTAGTCAGTTTCTTAGCTTATTAAATAAAAAGAAAAGCTTTTAAAACGTTTCTGTTAGCGTCTTTGCACCTAAAAAAACCTCCACTCGAAGAGATGCCTCAAAGGGGGAGGTGGTGGGCATAGTGGTATTGTCACTAGCCTAGTAATCCAGAGACCCAGGGTAATGCTATGGGGATGTGGGTTCAAATCCCACCAAGGCAGATGGTGAAATTTGAATTCAATAAAAATCTAGAATTAAAAGTCTGATGATGACCATGAAACCATTGCTGATTGTTGTAAAAACCCATCTGGTTCATTCATGCCCTTTAGGGAAAGGAAATCTGCTGGTCTGGTCTACATGTGACTCCAGACCCACAGCAATGTGGTTGACTCTTAAATGCTCCCTGAACAAGGGCAATTAGGGATGGGCAAGGCAAGGCACACATCCCATGAATGAATGAAAAGAAAAGGCTAGCAAGTTAACACAAAAGATTCTGGAATCTTGATTTGTGGTGGACAGAATGTGCAATTAAATCCCTCAATCTTTTGCATTGAAAAAGTCCAGCACAACCAACTGGAAACTCCAGGCCATAGTGTTTTCTCCCTCTCTGAAGTTAATTGATAATTATTAGAATTAATTTGTGAATGCTTTGATCGATAGTGATTGGTTCTCGGTGATTTACACATAATAATTAAAGCCTTTTCTATGCAAAAATGTTTGAATCATCCAGTGATTTGAGTTAAGCATCGCAAGTAAACGCACCAAGTGGCAAATTATGCAAAATAATAATAAACTGTGGTTTACATGGAATCAGTAGGGTGGTTTTGAAAGGACGACATTTAATGGGGCTGCTTGGCAATGTCAGGTTTTGGAAGAGTAGAAATGAAAAATAACTGTCCTGCAGAACTTGAAGAAAAAACAATGCTGCTAATGGTCCCAGAGGTGCTTGTTCACTTACTAACAGATCTTTGCAAGTTATAGCTCCCTTGTTGAACACAGCCTGGTTTGTACAAGCAAGGATAGACACTCCCACTTAATGCACCATAATTAATCTTGGAAGCTCCTTCGACTGACTTCCTATCATGATGCTGCTGTGCCCTCTCGGGAGTTATTCTAAGTGTTAAGGCTTCTGATCTTGTCTTCTGATCTTGACTGTCTTCACTACTTGCATCATTGGCTGGAGGTGACGATGGAGCTTTAAGGAAATATGGGGAATCTCTTGTTTTTCCAAAGTGTACATGCCGCAAGACTTCAGCTATTCATCCTCAATTTTCTCAGTCTGAAGCCCTATGGGCTCCAGTTTCCTGTTAAACTAAGGATAAAGAACTGAAGACCCATTATGCCAGCTTGATGCGCGCTTCAGCTGGCATTGTGGGCAGGAGTAGGATACATTCAGAGCCAGTGCAGGCATGCAGATCCATGTACATGAGGCATGAAGCACCATTTGAGTCACTCAATTCTTTTCCCCTCATGACATAAACCAGGTCAACATCAAGTTACATTGGCACCCAATAGAACAAAGGCTGGAATTTTTCACGGAGGTGGTGGACTCACTCACGGGCTGAAAAATTGGGGGTGAGCCTGCCTCTATTGGGTGGGGAGGCCACAGCCCGGGTTACAGTCCTCAGGCAGTTCATTGCCCTGTCATGACTTCTCCCCACCTTGTGGTGGGGTTGGGGGGTGGGGGGGGGGGGGGGGCATGGGGGGTGGGGTGGTGGTGAGATGGGGGGGATGTTCCGCTTCCAAGAGCTGCCAGCCAATCAGATTGCTGGCAGGTCTCCTCCACCAAGAGCAGTGGCCCGGCTGGGACTAGCCTGTCCCCAACACGGAGACATGGAGGAGGCCGGATAACCAGCCGGCTGGAGGTGTTGGGCAAGGGGACAAGTAGGGCCATTTCCATTGGGGTGGGGCCTCAGTTCAGAACAGGGTGCCTGAACAGGAGGCTCCATTCCCCAACCCCTGTCAGGCCACCAAGATTCATCTGGCAACCGTGTGGCATGGCCCCTACCACTTACAAATAAGTATTAAGTACAGTTATGAAAACTGAATATGCAGTGGGCTTTTAACCTGCCAGTAACTGATGACCTGCTTAATTTATGAGATGCATAAAATTATTAAGATCGTATTTGACCATTTTTGGTAATCACAGATACATCACAATCTGTTTGGTAACACCTTGTATTGGCAACACTCTGGAACAACAGGGGCAGAGGCAGATGCTGTAAAGGACGTCAGTTGATTTACTCTGGATTGCTAACTCCATCTTCACAGCTGTGTGAAAGTAGCGTGAGCCTGAAATTTGTTATTCTGATACATGTCAGCAGACTTTGGCTTATCGGCCCTGTGATGGTGACACACATGCAAAACCACTAAATGGCAAAAGGGAGAGCTGTCAAAGTTTGCCCCTATGCTGAATCTGTATCCAAATTTTAATGCTAGTGAAATAGCCCCATTCACAGATGCTGCAAATGCTGTAGAATCAAAGAGCAGCTTCGCTTGCTCCAATAGGCTCTATGACAACCACTCGAACCTTGGTATCAGTGGCCCCAAAACAGCTGTCTCCAGAAGCCAAGTTTAAATGTATCTGAATGTTGATCCCTATAGGCGACAGTAAGATTGATTTGAAACTGACCTGAGGAAGAGCCATTGTTGCATCTCACTGCCTACAAAATCCTGAGCAAATCTACACTGTTCTCCCGCAATTCCGACTCCAGGAATTATCAGGAGTTTCAAATGGTTTTTGCAGAGCTGCAAATCTTTTGGCAAACAGCCCTGTAAGTTTAAACCCTGCAGACTGTGCAGTGTAAGTGGGGTATGACTTTGACCCTGACAAATGGGGTTAAGTAAAAGAGATTTCCCAGGGAACAGTTACATTACTTGCAGTGCCAGCACCTATTTTTCTTGGGATGCTTTGCCCATCACTCCAGGTAGATCAGAAAAAACCCAGTTTTAGAAAACAACGGTGGTTCAGGGGTGTGATTGGTTAATATGGGTGAGCAGTTTTGATCCTGGGGAGCTTGATCTTAAAAATTGAAAGTTAAACACAGACAGGAAAAGAAATGCAACTCCTCGCAAGCTTTCCTGAGGGGAGGGGGGGATTCAGAAAAGTGTTGCTAGGGCAAACAGCAATAGGAGAAAGATGCCAGAGAACACGGTGCAGTGGCCGCAGATCTTCATAAATTAAAAATAAAGTCTGGGAAGAGAAAAAAATGGAGAGGTCATGAATTTACAGGGTCAATGAACTTTCTGTAAAAATTTCAATCATGAGCAATGGGCTGCACGAACAACTTTACTGTGGACTTTACTTACATGGCCAGATTCTATCAAAACTACAGCAACTGAACACAGCAAATTGGATCGCAGAATTAATATAAACATCATACATTGCATTCACAATGACATGCCTGACACCCACCGAGGATATGAAGGCACACAGGTAATGTCCTGTCAAATATCATTGCCACAAATTATTTCAATACAACTTTCAGAATTCCACTGCTAACCAGCCATTAAGAGGCTGCATCGAGTCATTGCTAAAGAAACACTTGCATCTGCAGCTTTCCAAACTGAAGTGGAAAACACTTGAATGGTGTGGCAGCTTTCGTTCTTGAAAAACATAACTTCAGCTCCGGGTCTCACTAGGAATTTCCCCCATGTAATTCCCCAGATGTTTCACGATTTATAACCAGTGACACTGTTGTTATTATTAAGGGACATCCCGAAGTTAACACTTCAATCCCAATGCAGGGTCGTACCTGAAATAATAATTCTTCCAAATCCTGATTAAGTTGTTGCACATTTACTAGCATTTTTCAGATTTTCGTTGAAATTTTTTCATTGGGCCATTTTCCAGTCTTTGATGGATTCCCTGCGTTGAGTCCTTGCTGGCAAAGTGTCAATTCGTTCACCTCTCTGCTGGAACTCGCTCCATGCATCGGCTGGTGGTCCACCACTTTCTCTTCTGCAGTTCTGTTTCTCAATTAAAAAATTTCTTTGCAAATGGTGACCTTTCCCCACTGTTTAATTCTGTAAGTTAAAGGAGAATTTCTGTAATGTTCTGTACACGAAAGTAAAAAGAAAGCACTTGAAAGGCCATAAGGAGTGCACTGGATCAAGGCTGACACATCCAGGGGCAATTCATCTTCCATTATCTGTAGCATTGCTGTACTTGCCCTTCACCACCTGGATCACTGCTTTTGGACTGTGTCTGTCTGATCCTTCCCAATCTACTGGGGCTCTTTCCAGGCCACCCGATCAGCCCCTGTCCGTACCAAAAGGTTTTTTTTAAAAAATGCAAAACAAACACATCCCTGGTTTCATTTTTAGGTGACGCATGCAAGTTCAACTGCCCAAATTAGAAGCTATTTTCCCCCCAATGTTTGACACTGAGAACTTGAGAAATTAATTATATTTCACTGTTTAAATCTGCAGCGGTGGTGGGGGTGGGGGTGGGGACAGTGTCTTGCAAGGAATGAGGAAGTGTGGATGTTCGAGCCTCCTGTTCTGTTTAACTACTTTGTTGGGAATCGGGTTGTCAGCGTTGGCTGCATATATTACTGAAAGTTTCACTCTCGCCATCTGCCACCTAAAAAAGAAAAATAAATCCTTGCATTTATATAGCACCTTTTGTGACCTCAAACATCCCACAGGCCTTTGCAGCCCAATAAAGTACTTCTGAAGTGTAGTCACTGTCTTAATGTAGGAAGCACAGAACCAATTGACACACAGCAAGCTACCACAAACAGCAAATAATCTAAATAGTGACCATGTAATCTGCTTTTGTTGACAGATAAGTATTTGCCCAAGGCACTGGAGATAACTAAGATAAAAGCAAAATACTGCGGATGCTGGAAATCTGAAATAAAACCGACGATGTTGGAAAAACTCAACAGGTCTGGCAGCACCTGTGGAGAGCGAGAGAAACAGCATTAACGTTCCGAGCCCCTGTGCTCTGAAGAAGAGTCACAAGGACTGGCTACATCAACTCTGTTTCTCGCTCCACAGACCTGCTGAGTTTTTCCAGCATTTTCTCTCTTTTTAATCCCGGAGATAACTCCCCTCCTCTTCTTTTTTAACAGAACCATGGAATATTTGACATCTACTGATGGGACAGATGTGTCCGCTGTTTAAGAGCTCAGCCCAGCATTGCCGCGCTTCCTCAGTACTACAATGGAGTGTCAGCCTAGATTTTTTTTGTGCACCGGCCTCCGGATTTGAATGCACGATGCTCTAACTCAAGGGCAACAGTGCTACCAACTGAGCCACAATTAACACATCAATGCTTACAACATTCCCATGAAAATTGTAAGGCAAGAAGACTGCAATCTGACAGTCAAGAATTATCCACTCGGATTGTTAACCTCAACATCCAATTATAACGGCTTCCTCAGCCGTACAATTAAAAGTTAAATAACCATTTGCTTTCCATATCCAGTATTTTTAAAACTCATGGCCAGAAGTGTTTTTTAAAAAGTGTGATATTTTCGATTTTTCTTTGATCCCTCTAAAATTTTTTTCTGGGCCCCTTTGCATCAGTGGCCTCAAGATTAATTTTCCATTCCCTGAGACTCCAGGACAATCCTGGAGGATTGGCAGCCCGAGTTGGGAACAGTGCCGCGCCATTGCGCTAGTGGTGGATGTTTTTGGGTGGAACTGTATTGGTGGTGAGGGTTCATTGTAAGGCTCACTGTGATGGATGGCCGATTGCAACTCCAGTGAATTTTCACAAACAGGAAGTATCAAACTGGGTGTAGAACAGGCATGGGGAGGGTGTGAGCAAATTGGAAGGAGTCCCCGTGCCTACCATGGCTCATGATAACCCTGGACCTGAGCCTGCAACGTGTTCGAAGACCTCTCCTGGTGTGTCCAGTTGTCCACCAGAAAGCAAGATGAAGACACTGTTTGATTATTATTGAGCAAATGTAAATCCCCGAAGCCAAGCTTGAACGCATTTACTTCACCAGCCACTTGCTTCCTCCACATATAAACTGGAGGTTGACTGACCTTGCTGATAACCATTGTTGCAGACAGAGTAATCAGAGGTAAAGAATCAGAAGGCTGTAAATAATTTTAACTGTGACAGTCAGTCGTGGCAGTGTTGATTGTCGGATGTGACACTTCAGTGGTAGCCTCCTTGAAGGAGTGCAGCCTCCTTATGCACTGCTTCTCTGACAACTGCAGCGCATCATTCCAGGTATTTACATCCTCTTGGGAGGTAAGGACATCTGGAAACTCTCTCCTCTTCTCTGCCATGTCCCTGCAACTGCAGCTACCTATGGTTCTTCTGCCTGTTACTGCTGCTCCTCTTTCACTATAGCCAGAATGGGATAGCAAAAAAAAACTCTGCCATTTTCAAAAACAACAAACTTTCTAAGATTATAGGAGAACATCCAGCTGCTGCAAAATGGCAAGTCTGCACAGAAGTGATTGTGAACTAATGCAAGATGTTTGCCAAGCGAGAGCAGTAGTGTTCCTTTAAGTTTTTCTACTTTCTACCCTACACGGGCTGTGATTTGTAGCTGAATTTATAAAGTAGGCAGTGCTGAATAAGACAAAAATAGCATTCGGATCAGAAGTGCACTATCCAGCCATTTTTTTCAAACATGTTAATTAGTCAGTGGTTTCAGTCAGGAGCAGTGAAACTGGAAAATTGCGATGTGAAGGCCTCCGGTGATTAAGTTGTCAATTTTCTTTTTCCAAAAGTTGTCTGCAAACTACCATATTGACACTAGCAAGATAGGGGGGAAGGCAGAAGACATTCTGTTGTTCCCTCTAACCACCACTCTGATGATAGTATTGACACGAATTTCATCCTTCTAATTTAGATTTAGAAAGAGACTTTCTGGGAATTGTGCAAATGGGGTGTAGGGGTGGGGGAGCGACACATGGCATTGGGAAAACCCACTCCATCATCTGCATTGTGAGTCCTGGAGATTGGCGGCTATGGATAGAAGACTGGTGCAATTGAGGCTGGGATTTTCAGGCAGCAGGAGATGGCCATCAGGGGTCTGGAGGAACAGTCCCGGCACTCAGGTGGCCGATGTTGGGTGGGGGTTGGAGGCAGGACAGCTATGCAGTCGGGGAAGAGGGAGGAAATCCCAGAGACAAAAACAAAATTAAAATGAATAAACAATATGCTGTATTCAAGCAAGGCTCCCCATTGTTGCAGAGGATTGCTGCAGCTTGCACATTTGACAGTAAGAAAGGGATTAGGCCTTCAAGGCACACAAAACAAAGAAGGGGCAGCAGGAGACCAAGCCCCTGAACACGATGAAGCAGCCCAGGAGGTGGGCCCACAAAAATGCAAACAAACTGAATGAGCAGAGAAGTACATAGTTATTACCGTTGTGTCCCTTCAGTATATTCTACCATTTCTCCTAGCTGTATCACGGTGGTTTCCCTTTGCTCCTGAACCTGTTTAGGAAGAAGTCCCATTCTGCCATTTTACGAATTATGTCGTGAGAGATTTGGGCCTTTGAATCTATGCAGCAGCCCGATAAAGCAACAAGCATTTTTAGCTTTGATGCTTTCTTTATATGACAGGATATTCATAAAATACACTAATTACATCTATTATGAGGTAAGTATGGTGGCCATTACCAAGGAGAAGGTGCTAGGAAAACTGAAAGGTCTGAAGGTGGATAAATCACCTGCACCAGATGGATTACACCCCAGAGTTCTGAAGGAGATAGCTGAAGAGATAGTGGAGGCGTTAGCGGTGATCTTTCAGGAATCACTGGAGTCAGGGAGGGTCCCAGAGGACTGGAAAATTGCTAATGTAACCCCCCCTGTTTAAGAAGGGAGTGAGGCAAAAGACGGGAAATTACAGGCCGATTAGCCTGACCTCGGTCGTTGGTAAGATTTTAGAGTCCATTATTAAGGATGAGATTTCAGAATACTTGGAAATGCATGGTAAAATAGGGCAAAGTCAGCATGGTTTCATCAAGGGGAGGTCATGCCTGATAAATCTGTTAGAATTCTTTGAGGAGGTAATAAGTAGGTTAGACAAAGGAGAGCCAATGGATGTTATCTACTTGGACTTCCAGAAGGCCTTTGACAAGGTGCCGCACAGGAGCTGCTCAGTAAGATAAGAGCCCATGGTGTTAGAGGCAAGGTACTAGCATGGATAGAAGATTGGCTGTCTGGCAGGAGGCAGAGAGTGGGGATAAGGGGGTCCTTCTCAGGATGGCGGCCGGTGACTAGTGGAGTTCCGCAGGAGTCAGTGTTGGGACCACAACTTTTCACTTTATACATTAATGATCTAGATGAAGGAACTGAGGGCATCCTGGCTAAGTTTGCAGATGATACAAAGATAGGTGGAGGGACAGGTAGTATTGAGGAGGCGGGGAGGCTGCAGAAGGATTTGGACAGGTTAGGAGAATGGGCAAAGAAGTGGCAGATGGAATACAACGTGGGGAAATGTGAGGTTATGCACTTTGGTAGGAAGAATAGAGGCATAGACTATTTTCTAAATGGGGAGAGAATTCAGAAATCTGGAGTGCAAAGGGACTTGGGAGTCCTAGTCCAGGATTCCCTTAAGGTTAACTTGCAGGTTGAGTTGATAGTTAGGAAGGCAAATGCAATGTTGGCATTTATTTCGAGAGGACTAGAATATAAAAGCAGGGATGTGCTGCTGAGGCTTTATAAGGCTCTGGTCAAACCACATTTAGAATATTGTGAGCAATTCTGGGCCCCGTATCTCAGGAAGGATGTTCTGGCCCTGGAGAGGGTCCAGAGGAGGTTCACGAGAATGATCCCAGGAATGAAAGGCTTAACATATGAGGAACGTTTGAAGACTCTGGGTCTATACTCGATGGAGTTTAGAAGGATGAGGGAGGATCTGATTGAAACTTACAGAATACTGAAAGGCCTGGATAGAGTGGATGTGGGGAAGATGTTTCCATTAGTAGGAGAGACTAGGACCCGAGGGCACAGCCTCAGAGTAAAGGGAAGACCTTTTAGAACAGAAATGGGGAGAAACTTCTTTAGCCAGAGAGTGGTGAATCTATGGAATTCATTGCCACAGAAGGCTGTGGAGGCCAGGTCATTGAGTGTATTTAAGACCGAGATAGATAGGTTCTTGATTGGTAAGGGGATCAAAGGTTACGGGGAGAAGGCGGGAGAATGGGGTTGAGAAACCTATCAGCCATGATTGAATGGCAGAGCAGACTCGATGAGCCGAATGGCCTAATTTCTGCTCCTATGTCTTATGGTCTTATTATGAATTTACGGTAGCCAATTACTGGACAAAATATGCTGCCACGCAACAAATCAAAAATTAAACCGACTGTGCAATCCTTTCTGGTTGACATTTATAAATTTGATCATAAATGTATTGCTAAATGTGATAAAATCTTTACCCAATGCCTGTGCCAACTAAATGGGAGATTAATAGGATACTGGATACAGGCTCAAAGACTGGCACCTAGTCAATGGTGTTTTGTCAGTCACCCCAGGTTGTTTATGTATCCTAATTAAGATTTGGATAACACTCAGGCTTGGGCTGATAAACGGTAAGTAGCATCTGTGCCAGACAAATGCCAAGTAATAATCATTGGGACTTTTGGGACTTCAATTGCCCTGCCATCAACATCCTTTTGGTTACCATTGATCAGAAATGTAACTGAACCAGCCATATATATATTGTCAGCATCAGCCAATTTAGAGGCTGGGAATTCTCTGGCGAGTAACTCACCTCCTGGCTGCCCAAAGGCTTTCCACCATCTGCAAGGAACAAGTCAGGAGTGTGATGGAATACTCTCAACTTGCCAAGATGAGTTCAGCTTCAACAACACTCATGAAGCTCAACACCATCCATGACAAAGAAGCCTGCTTGATCGGCACCCCATCTACCACCTTAAATCATTCGCTCTCTGCACCAACAATGCACAGTGGCAGTGCTGTGGCATCCATAAGGTGCAGCAATTCACCAAGGCTTCATTGACAGCACCTCCTAAACCCACAAACTCTAATGGCTAGAAGGACAAGGACAGCAGGCACATGGGAACACACCATCGCCAAGTTTTCCTCCAAGTCACAGCCTTTGCTGACTTGGAAATATAGTGCTGTTCCTTCATTGTCCCTGGACCAAATTCCTCCCTTTAAAGGCACTGAGCATGTATCTACACGATACAGACGGCAATGGTTAAAGAAAGTGGCTCATCACCACCTTCACAATGGCAATTAGGGATTGGCAATAATTAGGGGCCTCGCCAGCAAGCCTTCATCCCATGAACAAATAAATTTCTAAAAAAACATGTCCCATGTCTCCAGGGCATTAGCCTGGGCCTCTGGATTGCTAGTCATGACTTTACCACTACCCCACCGTCTCCCCAGGAACATCCTCACAACCTTTCCTGAACAGGGGTTTCACATTTGCCACTCTCCAATCCTCTGGTACCTTTCCTGTATCTAGGGGAGATCGGAAGATTATAGCAAGCTCTTCCACCATCTCCACTCCCACTTCCCTTGGCAACTTGGGATGTAAGCTATCCAGGCCAGTCGATATATCCACTCTAGCCAGTATATCCTGTCGATCAATTTTCACCAGGTCCGTAACCTCTACCATCTCCACTTCTCCGATATTTTGTCAGCATTGTCTTCCTTAGTAAACACCAATACGATGTACTCATCGAGTATCATAGCCTTTCTCGGTGCCCCCAAGAATATATCACCCTTTTTGCCCCTAATAGGCCCCACACAGTCTCTTACTACCGCTTACTATTTATTTTGCCTTCCTGGGGGGTCGCTTCTAGCCCCACCTCCTAGTGCCACTGGGTGGGGATCGCCATGACAGATTCTCTGCACAGGCCTTGCTTTCAAATTGCACTCACTTGCTAGGCTGTGGCACCACAATGGCCTTAACGTTTTGGAAGCATTTATTAGAATTCTATGCAAACTTTGGCCTGAGTTAGCAGGCAACTAATTGCTCCCATACCTATAACCAAGATTGTACAAGCATTTTACAACCAGGATCTTATTTAATTCTGCAAGTGCAGGAACATATTTTCTGTTGTTACATTATTTCAGACTATAGATCAGAGAATTCCTGCAGGCGGAGATTACTCAGAATTCCGATCCAATGTCTTGACTGCCCACTGGCAATAATATTTTGAAATGTAATCCAGGGTCTAGACAAAAGTTATTATGAACAATCACAAGACAAGTTTAAAGTTCAGAATGTAGACTGGAAAACTTGAATTTAAATAAACAGGAGTTTAAAAATACATTTATATTGATTCCATTTTTTTACTAAAGCCAGAACCTGCTGTCCACATGCAGGACAAAAATGATCCCCAACTGTGACTTCACCTGGACAACTGATGTCAGGTCTGACAGTGCAAGTCTGTTCCAGGCACAGAATCCTCCTTGTTCATTATTATGGCTGCATATTCCTGTCACAGGAATACTGTTCCTCCTTAAAACTGACTTCCTCCCCCACTCTCTCCCAGGCTGCAGCTCATTCATTTCAGCCATCTAAAATGACTTTGGATTTCTTTCCCCCCTTGCTTGTAAGTCAAGTGTGAATCATTTGCGTAAGATATTTTGTTTACACTTTGCTGCGCATTCTACTTAAAAGCAAATAGTTTAAAAGTCAAATATCTCACAACACAGTACTGCACTTAGAAAGCAAACCAGGCAAAAATTCATTAGTTTTAACATCCATTTGTTCTTATTTCTGCGCCTCTTTAATATATTTTTGTTTAGATATTTAATGCTGGCAAATGGGACTCGAAGACCAAAATGCAGTGGAATTCTCGTTGGTGCTCGCCACCCCACAGGTGGCTGAGTTTAGCCAGGCTGCTGTGGGAAGGGATCGATTTGAGATCAGGGAGTTTCCTGCAAGAGGGTGCGACATCTCCAGATTACTCAGTGAAGTCTAACACAGAGCAGCATTACCAGAAGCCTGCAAACATCTAAGTCCCAGGGCCAGAATTTTACGTTTGGCGTGCCCGACACACCAGAATGTAAAATGACGCACGGTGATGTCGGGCGTGCCTCCCGACGCCATCGCGAAGTCGCGCCATATTCCGTTCGGTGGGCGCGTGCTGGATGCCGGCTGCACGCCTGCTGATAATCGATAGGACTGTTAAGGCCATTAACCAGGTAAGTAACCTGGATTTTACGCTGCCTGTCCAACCTCACCGTTGGCGGGCAGGCGAAGGGGCCAAGCTGCCTTTACATTTTTTGGGAAACCTCATCCACGAGCAGGATGAGGTTTCCTAAAGCTAATAGAAATTAAATAAAAACTGTATTTGAAAAATAAAAACATGTCCCATCCCATGTGACACAGTCACATGAGATGGGACATGTTTCATTCAATTTTTAATATATTTATTTCTTTTTTTAAAAAACGCCTCAATCTCCCTGAGGCAGCGCCATGCCTCAGGGAGATTAAAGCGCTCTATTGCGCATATGCGCGAAAGAGCGCTGGACCCAACTCTCCCTCCTCCCCTGCCCGCACAGACAGCACTCAGCGTTACCGCTCATGATCTACGCAGAGCGGGCCTTAATTGCCGCCCCCCCCCACCCCTTCAGTGTGAAATTGTGTCAGCTCCGCAACCACCCCTGCCCACTCCCACTGAGACCGCCCAATGAATGGAAAATCCTGGCCTCAGTTTCCACTCCTGGACACGACAGGAAAACAGGAAGGAAGACAAATCTTTCTCACAAATAATTAACAAAACGATTATTGAGGGCAGTTGTGGTACAAGCCTGGATGAACTGACAAGCCTGATTGTATGGCTGCTGAATTAATAGCAGCAGGGATAGAACTGTAAACTCGGTGCTTCAGCAACCACTATTTGAACTTTAGCTCACTCATTGAGTACAGTAACTCCATCAATCCAATTCTTTGTTACACCATCAATATTTCATTCATGAAGCAAAAATATTTATTGGATATGAATAAGGAGAAAGAAAAGAGGCAAATAGTGTGAGTTAAAGACAGAAAAGGCTGGAAATCTCAACAGGTCAGGCAGCATTTGTGGAACGAAAAATGTAGTTAACTTTTCAGGGCGATGACCTTTTGTTAGAACTTAAGTAGTTCTTTCTCTCTCCACAAGTGCTGCCTTGATCTGCTGAGTATTTCAAGCATTTTCTGGTTTTATTTCAGATTTCCAGCATCTGCAATGTTTTGATTTTTAAAAATGAAATGGTGTAGTACATTGCAAGACCTGAGGATTTTGTTACATTGCCCCCCACTGTTGGGAAGGTGTAAATAAGTTTAGTTTAATATTGGCTGCCAGCTGAGAGTCCTCATGTTAATCTTTTCTCCGTGCGTTTGAATTCCTTCGTTGTCGACATTTTCGAGCACATCGCCTGCGAGGCTCCAAACCTCATTCACTACAGCAAACACCACACCATCTCGGCCAGGGAGATTCAGAGCGCCGTCTGCCTCACACTGCCAGGGGAACTGGCTGAACACGCTGTCTCCGAAGGCACCAAAGCGGCCATCAAATACACCAACTCCGTTTAGGTTGACCGTTCTAAAGATTATCAAAGCACAGCAGGAAGATGACAATGAGGACGTGATAGAATTCTTTTTAACACATCATTTGAGAAGCCGAGGACCGAAGAACATTGTGATAACACTTTTTGAAACTCCTAAAAGTTGATTTTGGAGAAAGTTTAGGGAATTTGAAAGATTGCTCTGCGTGCGCAGAGTGTGTCCAGAATACAGTGAGTCAGCACGATGTAATCAAAAAAAAATGGCACTGAAGACATATTTGGGGATAATGGGGAATTCAACCCTAACAAAGAGGACTGGTGTAATTATGAACAACGGTTACACATTTGGCTGACAGTGAATAAAATAGGGGGTTGAGGATAAGGTAAATGTTTTCCTCACCATGATGGAGCTCGATGCTTTTGATATAGTGGCAAACCAGTATTGCCTGTGAGACCCCAGAACTCTGGACTATTCTGAAATTAAGGATATTCTGGACTCACATTATGCACGGCTGAGAATGAGATTGCACCGAGAGTTGCATTCCGTGAAAAGAAAGCAGTTGCCAAGCGAGACTGTGGCAGATTACGTTCTCGAGTTAAAGAAACTCACTCGTCACTGCAGGTATGGTGCAAACTTAAAAGAAACCAACCTTAGAGACACATTTTTAGGAGGCCCAAAGACACAATAAAATCCAGGCCAAGCTCTTGTGCAAAGGCAATAAGATGATGTGGAAGGGGATCCACGATGAGGCCACAGCCAAGGGAATTGCAAGGCAGTCCTTTTCCTGAGCTGGCAGGGGGTGGGGGGAACCCCAGGATTTCCTGAGCTGGCAGGGGGATGGGGAGGGGAACCCCAGGATTTCCTGAGCTGGCAGGGGGATGGGGGGGGAACCCCAGGATTTCAGCAATATCCTGGCCACAACAACCAAGTTTACATTCTCAGAGTCAGAAATTTAGATGCTACCATTGCCATGGTGGCCACCAATCATCTGAATTCTCCCATCCCCAGTCAAAGTGCTATGCCTGTAGGAAAGGCAGTCATGTCCGGACAGCATGCAGGAGTATAGCAAACAATGATGCTCCAGGTTTTGGTAAAGCTCCAGGTCACAGCCTTGCACCAGGTCGAAAATGTGGTTGATCTAAAGCTTGTCCAGGAGTCTGGAAATCATCAAATGCACATTTGATAAATCTGAAAACAGAAGTTGATGATCGAGCAGGAAGATCAGGAGTTGTGTTCAGTCAGAGAGAAAGTAAAACAGCACATGGAAGAGGAGAGTAAAGGGGCCAAAGATAAAATTCCAGCGCCCACAGTAGAAATGAAATTTGGATCATAACTTACTTTCACCATTGATGGAGCTGCAGCCTGTTATCTCAGAAGGAGAGTACAAGAAATCCCTAAGTCACATTCCATTACACAAAACCCGTGTGAACCTGGCTAGTTATTCCGATAATCGTATTCCAATGTGAGGTGAAGATGGAGTGGAAATCGATGGTGTATTCCATTACATACCATTGATAACAGTCAGAGGGAACAAAATCTCCCTGATATAAAAGAATTGGCTTAAGGAAATAAATTCAGTTGGGCTGAGATGTTTACAGTAGAGATCAGTAAGAGTATGTCTGTCATTGAGGAAGTGCTGAGAGAGCACAAAGTGGTCTTTGAGCAAGGAGAACCAGTTGACAAAATTAGGCATCACATCGCCAAAGTCAAGATAAGGACAATGCACAGACAACACGTTGCAAGACTAGGCCAGTGCCTTAGGCACGTTAGAAGCATTAAAGAGCTGGTTAGATTAGAAAGAACATGGTCAAACACAAGAAAAACCATGGAAGGAGTATATGTCATTTTTTTTTTAAATTCAGGGAAATAATTCTTTATTTTGGTTGATAGTTAAGTGGATAAATATTGAGTTTATGCCCAACACCATAGATGCCTAAATTATTGAGGTTTTGAGAAATTGTCAGATGTGTTTATCTCAGATAATGGTCCACAATTTATCAGGAAAATTTGAAATATTTGAGTAAGAATAGAGTCAAACACACACTAATACCACCCTATCACCCAGCATTGAATGGTGCTGCAGAAAGAAGTGTACAGACTGTGAAGAGGCCTTTGCAGAAATATTTGCTAATGACAAGCTAGGCAGTCATTTCCATACTTCTCTTTGACATCCTGCTGAAAATTGTCCAGCTTCTTACAAAATAACCCCATAATCTACAACAGATTTCTCACCTGATAAGTTAGTGTTTAAACACGCTCCTAGGACAAGGTTTAGTTTGCTTAAGGGTGACAGCAATAGCAAAAGTAAAAGAAAAGAAAGACAAAGTGAAAATGAGTCATGAAAGCACCAGACATGAAACTTAGAGACTTCAGTGTTGGTCAGAAGGTCATAGTGAAAAGCCACTGAGGTGATAAGGAGAAGTTTGTAACTGGAGTTGTTGAGAGTCTAGGTACATTCACATATCTAAAGAAGATTGGAAGGATTGTCAGTGTCACAATTCTTGAGGGAGGAAATCTGACAAAGGGAGAGCATGATAAACCTCCTATAGTCCAAGTTCTTCCTAGAGTCCCAAGTGAAAGTCAGAAAGAAACGGAAAGTTTGCTGCAATCACAGAATCCACCGGTAGAGCAAAGAGAGTCAGGATCTTTGATTAAGACAAAGTCAATCAATATGGCAATCCCAACGACTGGTAGTCAGAGTCAAAGACAGAGTTGAGCTAATGGAAATGGAAGGAGATATCCAGCCAGAAAGAGAAAGAAGCAGATAGATTCATTGAAAGTATGTAGGAAGAAGAAATAATTTTTCCTTTTTGTTATTTTCTGTCAAATGCTAATATTTTTGTTAAACACTATTGGCTTTAAGGAAAAAATATTTACCTGTAAATTTTACTGGCAATTTTGGTTATATATTTTGGTTGTGATTACGGCAACAAATATGCAGCCCAACCTGTTAAACTTCAAGCATTGTTGATATTGGTTTATGTGATGACTCTATGGAGCAGACTGGTTTCATCAAGGAACAGTTGAACTTTAATAAAGTTTTTTTCAGTGCTTGCACACTCAACCAGATCTCTCATCAGAAAAGCTCCACCCCACGGATTGCCCACGCTAAGAGCTCACAGGTTGGAGCCCCCACAGTACATCACATGACCCGTGAATGGCAGGAGAGAGTGACTATACATCCAGTTACCACAGTTTAGCCATATTGTATTCTGGGTAATTATGTACATGTACCACATCACATTTTAAGGTGCAATTTTTTTTTTAAGTGGGGAGGGAGTGTGGTATATTGCAAGATCTGAGGATTTTGTTATATTGTCCTCTCTGTTTGGGGAGTGTACATAAAGTTCATTCAATAATGGCCTCCTACAGCTGAACATGTGTTAGTCTTACTCAGTGCAATACACAACATAGTGTGCATTATTTTGTTTGTCGAAACAAGTTAGATTTCTTGCCTGCACAAAGTTCACTACGTTTCTTGGACCAATAATAATGGGAAAACAAATTCCTGGTGGGAAAATTAATTTTTTAATGAAGTTCATGTGTGTTTGGTAACTACCAGGAACCAAGTCAATTGAGTTGATGACCAGTATGTTACTAAAATGATAATGCTGTGTTTAATCAAAAAGTGAATATCAAGTAATAAATCCAATAATCGAAATGGTACCATGGGATCTCTCAACTAACTGATTGTTGCATCCTTCAGGACTGCTAAGCCTTAAGCTGCCACATTACAGAGCTCTGAAATTTCAGACAATCCAATCAGAACAGGTATTTTAAAGTCTTTTAAATCTATGGAAAGTTGTTACTGGATATTTTTCCAAAATCATTTGCTCCAGATAACAAACAGTCATCGACATACTTTCGGGGAGAGATTCAGCAGATATCTCAAATTTGATAGAAACACAGCGATTAAGTCATTTGCTTTAAAAAGTAGACTTCAATATGAACAAAAAAAAAAGAACTCTTTAAATTCAACTTTACTTTTTGCATCTTATAAAGGCAATTGTCTCCAGAGAATTAGGACATAAAGTACAATGAGAAAGGGTATTAAGAAAGTCTGCAGAGAACACAGTGCCATGGGCTTTGCACACAATACAGTAAATGCAAGGAGAAGCAATGTAATTATCTGCACACATTTAAATGCCTGGTTCAAGTCAGAATTTTCCCTTATTCATATATTTTCTACTGGAACAATGCTTCATAGTTAAAGGGAGTGAACTTGATCTTTGGCTGTAGCATAGAAGAGGCTAATAGCAAATTGGTAGCCTGTTTCACACCACAATGGAACATACAAACATACAAATTAGAAGCAGGAATTGACCATCTGGCCCCTTGAGCCTGCTCCGCCATTCAATAAAACCATGGCTGATCTGACTGTGGCCTCAACACCACATTCCGCCTAACCCCGATAGTCAAGAATCTAACTGCCTCTGCCTTAAAAATATTTATTGACCCCGCCTCCGCCGCTCTCTGGGCAAGAGACTTCCAAAGATTCACAATCCTCTGAGTGAAAAAATGTCTTCTCATGGGAGACCTTTAGTTTTAAATCGTGTCCCCTGGCTCTAGTCTCTCTCACATGGGGAAACATCCTTTTAGCATCTACCCTGTCAAGGCAGTAGAAATGGCCTGCCTATTTGTTCTGAACCCATTTTATGCTGGGCAAAGACCAATTTCATCTCTACAGTCTTATATTTGAGTTGGATTAAAAACGCCAGTTTTCATAATGGAGGAAATACATGCCTTTGAGGACGTGCAATGAATGTTCACTAGGCCGATTCCTGGGATGAGGAGATTGACCTAGGTGATGGGATTTAGTAAACTGGGACAATATTCCCTAAAATTTAGAACAATTAGCGATGGTCTCATTGAACCATCTAAAATTTTTAAGAAGCTTGACAGAGAAAATACTGGGAGGATGTGACCTTGTGCTGGGGAAATCAAGAACCAGAGGTCACAGTCTCAGAATAAATGGTTGGCCATTTACCACGGAGATGGGGAGAAATTTCTTGACTCAAACTGTTGTGAATCTTTGGAATTCTCTACCCCAGAAAGCTATGGATGTTCAGTCATTGACTATATTCAAGAGCGAGGTCAATAGATATTTGGATACGAAGGGAATCAAGGCACACGGGGACAGTGTGGGAAGTGAAGTTGAGATGGAAGATCAGCCACGTTCTTACTGAACAGCAGAGCAGATAGGAGCAGGAGTATTAAGCCTTCCAATGTTCTTTTGTTTATATTGGTTCACAGGCAGCAGCACAGTAAAGTAACTGTTAACTCTAAGTTAAAAGCAAAAAACTGCAGATGCTGGAAATCCAAAACAAAAATAAAAATAAAAATACCTGGAAAAACTCAGCAGGTCTGGCAGCATCTGCAGAGAGGAACACAGTTAACGTTTCGAGTCCGTATGACTCTTCAACAGAACTAAGTAAAAATAGAAAAGAGGTGAAATATAAGCTGGTTTAAGGTTGGGGTGGGGGGTGGGACAAGTAGAGCTGGATAGAGGGCCAGTGATAGGTGGAGATAGCCAAAAGATGTCACAGACAAAAGGACAAAGAGGTGTTGAAGGTGGCGACATTATCTAAGGAATGTGCTAATTAAGGGTAGAAAGCAGGACGAGCAAGGTACAGATAGCCCTAGTGGGGGTGGGGTGAAGGGAAGGGATCGAAATAGGTTAAAAGGTAGAGATAAAACAATGGATGGAAATACATTTAAAACTAATGGAAATAGGTGGGAAAAGAAAAATCTATATAAATTATTGGAATACTGTTTTGTGCAAACTACAATATGGACGTGAATGTTTGACTAAACCCTAACTTCAAATTCAGACCTGGCTCCAGGATCCAAAACTACAAGCTCCTTGATTTTTTAACTGTGTTTCTCTCATTCCAACTTGTGCTTAATTAAACCAGGCAATTAAAGGTCAGGGAGTGGTTTCATCCACGTGGCGACTCTCTTTATGTTGCCCCTGGTATGGGTGGATGCAGGACAGATCCAATTTCCTCCCAATTTTACCTGAGGTAACTTCAGAAAATTGCCAGTGATCATGAGCCTGTTCAAAAACACCATCGCATGCAAACCCAGGGGTTTCAGTTGGACTGCTGCCACCCAAGCTGGATGAATGAATGAAACTGAGGAAATAGGCTCCCATCAACCTTTTAACACAATCCACTAAACGTATCAAAATGTGTACAGTCAGGGTTAGAATTGCAAGGCTTCTGTCAACCAAAATTCTTACCTTCATATTGTCTAGTGGCCATGAATACATTAGGGTCAATTTTGAACCTAACCTAATCAGGTGGAACCAGGGCAAATGGGTGAGTTACTAATTTGCTCAGGTCTCAACCATTTGCGGTGTTAATCTGCAAGGTTTTGCACACACCTGAAGCAGGCGAAGGCTTCATATATTTAGAGCTAGAGCAACATCTAAAATTCAGCTTTCACCATCGAGGAGCCTGTTGTTTATATCCAGGAGTCAGGTCTGAATTTCATATAGTGTAATAATTGGATACCAAATGGAAGAACATAAGAAATGGGAGCTGGAGTAGGCCATTTGGCCCTTCAAGCCTGTACCACCATTCAACACGATCACGGCTGACCTTTTACCTCAACTCCACCTTCTCACACTACCCCCATATCCCCTAATTCTTTAGTACCCCCAAAAAATCTGTTGACCTCCACCTTGAACTTACTCAACAACTGAGCCTCCACCGCTGTCTGGGTTAGAGTATACCAAAGATTCACAACCCTCAGAGAAGAGATTTCTCCTCAACTCAGTCCTAAATGGTTGACCTGCTGTCTTGCAACTGTGATGCAGTGTTCTAGATTCCGTAGCCAGGAGAAATATTCTTAGCATCTACCCTTTCAAGCCCAGTAAGAATTAAAGAATCAAAGATCACCCCTCAATCTACTGAACTCCATGGACACCCCTCAGTCTACTGAACTCCATGGACAATAGATCTAGTCTACTTAATGTCTCCTCATAGGGCAATCCACTTATCCAGATATCAGCCTAATGAACCTTCATTGTACTCCCTCTACCGCAAGTATATCCTCCCTTTGGGGACAAAAACCACACCTGCACCAATATCACAAATAATTCAGAATTCATGGAGCTCCAGTATGCAGAGGAGTCATATTGGACTTAAAACATAAACTCTGTTTCGCTCTCCACGGATGCTGCCAGAGCTGCTGAGTATTTCCAGCACTTTCTGTTTTTATTTCAGCTTCCCAGCATCTGCAGTATTTTACTTTTACCACATCACACATCTGGACAGCTTTAAAGCTGAATAGCCCTAACAAACAAGGCCACATTCAATTGTTCTTTTTCCCAGGCGTCTTAGAATTAAACACACACACACTCATTGTAACTTATACTATCCTGATCCTTGACACATATCTCAAAGGAACATTCTTAATTCTAAGTAATGCACCATGTTAAATATATACATATTTTAGGGCAATTAGCAATCCAAGCTCAAACTATCCTATTTTATATCCAAACCCTGTCTCTGATTCAACATCCTTCCTCATTATACACGCTTTTATTTGGCTTCTCTCTGTTGCCAGGTAAACAGGCACAGCTAGTTATTCGTTGAATGGGTTATCTTGTGATTACTTTTCACAACTGAAAGATTCAATTACAAGCTGACTCAAGTGGAACATTATTTTGCAAGAGCTTCCATCACAAAATATCTTTCTGTCACTCTCAAATCTTCTAGCTCCTTTGAAAACCACAGGAGTAAAGTGATGCACTGCTGAAGGCAGTTTGCCTCCCACCTGGACAGGCAGACCTCCCCTTGAGTGACTGTATCACAGAGATAGAACATAAACCCAAATTCTTTTAAATTTGAACACCAGCCCTAAACCTAATGTCATCAATATGATATATCCATTTACAAAACTGTCAAACAGTGCAATAGATATGTAGTAACAGAATATTTGCAACTGCATAACACTTTTTAAAATTATTATTCGTTCATGTAGGTGTCGCTGGCAAGGTCATCATTTATTGCCCATCCCTACCAGCCCTCGAGGTGGTGGTGGCGATCCCCCTTCTTGAACCGCTGCAGTCCATGTCATGTACATCCTCCCTAACAGCACTGTGGGTGTGAATTCCAGAATTTCCCAGCGACGGTGAAAGAATGACAATATAGTTCCAAGTCAGGATGGTGTGTGGCTTGGAGGAGAACTTGCAGGTGGTAGTGTTCCCATCCATCTGCTGCCCTTATCCTTCTGGGTGGCATAGATCACGGGTTTGGAAGTTGATGTCAAAGGAGCCTCGGCGTGTTGATGCAGTGCATCTTGTAGATGGTACACACTGCTGTCACTGTGCACTGGTAGAGCTTTATATACTTTGAAGTAAACTACATTCAACAACAAATAATGAAGCTGTAGTTTCTAAGACTATGATGGCAGTATAGAATATAATACCATGATCATTCGATAGTTTGTAATACTATGATCACTTGGTCGGAACTGCCTGGTCTTTAATGCATGGGACTAAGGGCATGCTGGACTTGTTATAATTGCAAGACTTCTATTTCCATTATACTGAAGTTTGCCATTAGGCGTCTTACACAGGATAATCATTGAGCAGAACTAACAGCTATTGCCTTTCTTGGCTCTCCATCTAGTAACAACATGAGCGACCCTGGTGTGTGTCAGCCGTGGCTCAGTTGTCAACACTCTTACCTCTGAATCACTGGGTTTCAGGTTCAAGTCGCACAAAAATCACTGAGGCTGACACTCTAGTGCAGCACTGAAGGAGCACTGCACTGTTGGAGGTGCTGTCTTTCAGAGGAGATGTTAAACCAAGGCCACATTGCTGCTCAGGTGGATGTTAAAGATCCTATGGCACTATTTCGAAGTAGTGCAGGAAAGTTATCCCTGGTGTCCTGGGCCAATATTTATCCCTCATTCAACATCACACCAACAGAAGCTGGTCCTTATCGCGTTGCTGTTTGCGGGAGTTTGCAAATTGTCTGCCAAAATTCCTACTTTTTGAAGTGTAGTCACTGTTGTAAAGTATTTCATTGGCTGTAAAGCACTTTGAGGCATCCAGTGGTCATGAAAAGCACTATATAAATGCAAGTTTTCTTTCTTTTTCCTCAGCTTAACTCTTTTGACACCATCAACACCAACTGAGCATCATGATATTAGCAGTCACATAAGTAATAATGGCATATGACATACATGGTAACTTAAGAATAAGGCAGATTTGCCATGCTGTTTGATTCCGCTATTGGGTCATCACTTTATCCTGGTGAAACATAGGAGTTTAAAATATAACACGAACTTAGTGGCAGAGTCATAGGCAAATTCTATATATAACATATATTATAGTTTTAAATACTCCCTTTGCCCGAATTTATTATATTATTTATGTCCCTGGCAACATTCCTTGATTGAAGGTCCAGGCAGCTGCCTATATCTCGGCATCCACCCACCCCACTGGTGTAATATGTGTTATTTCAATGTTACAGTGATGAGATCTTGAGACTTGTATATTTAAGTATGAACCATTTATTGTTAACCTTTAACTATTTACAGATCCCAGGTTACTGTCATGCATGGTGCTGTTAACCCCCATGCAGACTGTTTCCAGAGTATTCGTTCTGGACTGCTCTCTCTGAATCTATTACCACATGACTCTATACATCATACTGTGGGAGGTGCTATTCTCCAGTCCCACATTAACCCTTGCTCTGCCAAGCACCTTTACATTACAATGACATGCAGGCACACACAACATCCACAATATGCGAGATCAGTGCAAGCTAACTTGCCATCTCCGCACTGATGTAACTTTCTAGTTGCTTGACCTTGCTGGCCGAGATTAGAAACTCAATGCCACTCAGTCCTGCAGTGTAGTAGGCAAGTGTGGGACTCAGCACACCAACTGGTCATTCTTTTTCAAAGTCTTTAACAGCATTTGAATAAGAAAAATATTCAAACCGACAACAATGAAAATGGAAGGTTACCCCCCGCCCCCCCTCCCCACCCCCCACCCCCCCCCCTCCCCACCCCCCACCTCCCCCACCCGCCCCACCCCACCTTATATAAAAGGAGTGGTGCTCACCTGCTCTTTCATCAAGCCACTATGTTTCAAGGTCACTCAAAGATCACGTTCCATAGTTAACATGATAGCTGCCCTATTGTGTCAATTGTTAGGGGAGTTAGGTTGGCCTACAAGAAGCCGAGACATCTTTTCAGTGATGTATCCATTCTCCAAACATGACGAAGGAGTCAGGTTTTGTTTTAATGCAATTTTACTCCGAAAAATATACCATTTCAAAAGACAGTGCACTGCTCTTAAAATGATTTAACTGTTTTTTCAAATTGGTGAGCATAATGTGATCACAAAATAAAACAAATTTGATAAAAACAAAAAACTGCAGATGCTGGAAATCCAAAGCAAAAACAGAAATACCTGGAAAAACTCAGCAGGTCTGGCAGCATCGGTGGAGAAGAAAAGAGTCGACGTTTCGAGTCCTCATGACCCTTCAAAAGAACAAAACAAGTTTGACGTAGCTTCTCAAAAAAAACTTTGTTTTTTTTTTAAAAAGGTCTTGAAACTATACTAAAAGGTGAGCTAGATTTGTGAAGAGTAGGTTGTAAAAAATATAACAGTGAACATTGCAAATTACAGCAAAATAAAAGTCAATTTCATACTTACCATAGGACAAATATTTATTAGATGACTACAAGTCCTTAGAATACATCACATCTTGTTTAAATGATGATTAGAGTTACCCAGGGTTTTCCTATGAATGAGGTGAATGGGTCTTCAGGAGAGGGATGAGAGGAATTAAACCCATTATAAATGACATTAAATTTCTGCAGTTTATCCTATCTGGATTTAGCTTGGATGATAGTCAATGGTCCATGGCTCTCACAAGTAGGGTCCACTTTGAAATAAATCACAGTAGTCAAATGGCCTGTCATTGGAATCTCTGTGGTCTCTGTCAGTCACTGCCCCATTGCTTCATCAGTTTGTACTTTACTGACACATACAGGAAAAAAAACGTAAGAGCATCTCTTTAATGTCTGGTGAAATGTTTCAGCACATCCTCAGATTATCTCAAACTCCTTTGCAACTAATGGATCCCTTTCTGCGTGCAGTTACTGTCACTGTTTACATACGAACAATATGAACATACGAATTAGGAATAGGAACAGGCCATTCGGCCCCTTGAACCTGCTTCGCCATTTGGTAAGATCACGGCTGATTGGATTGTGGTTTCAACTCTACTTTCCTGTCCACCCCCTATAACCTTTGACTCCCTGGTCAATCAAAAATGTATCTAGCTCAAACTTACAAATATTCAATGGCCCTGGGGAAGAGAATTCCACAGACTAACAACACTCTGGGGGGAAAAAAGTTCTCCTCATTGCTGTCTTAAATGGGAGACCCCTTATTTTTAAACCCCGTCCCCTATTCTAGTCTCTCCCATAAGGGGAAACATCCTCTCAACATCCACCCTGTCAAGTTCCCTCAGAATCTTGCATGCTTCAATAAGGTCACCTCTCATTTTTCTAAACTCCATCAGATACAGGCCTAATCTGTCCAATCTTTCCTCATAAGATAACCCCTTCATCCCAGGCATCAGTCAAATGAATGCTATCTGAACTGCTTCCAATGCAATGGTCCTTTAAGTAAGGAGACCAAAACTGTACTGCAGATGTGGTCTCATCAAGGCCCTGTAGAACTGTAGCATAACTTCCCTACTTTTATATTCTATTGCCCTTTCAATAAACAGCAACATTCTATACACCCTCTTAATCACTTGCTGAACCTGCGTTCTAACTTTCTGAGATTCATGTACCAGGAGACCAAATTCCCTTTGGTTGCAGAGTTCTGTGATCTCTCTACATTGGCAGGAAGAATATTCACACATGATAGTTCATTTAATGATTTTTTGGCCCACTCACTTAACCTATCTATATCCCTTTACAGACTCCTTATGTCGTTTTTTTTTTATTCATTCAAAACCAGATGGGTTTTATGACAACCGATTCAATCATCATTAAACTTTGGAATTCAAATTCCACCATCTGCCATGGCAGGATTTGAACTCAGGTCCCCAGAGCACTACCTTGGGTCTCTGGATTATTAGTCCAACGATAATACCACTGCGCCATCACTTCCCCCTTCTTCATGACTTGCTATTCTACCTATCTTTGTGTCATCAGCAAATTTAGCAACCATACATTCTGTCCCTTCATCTAAGTCATTGATATGGATTGTTAATAGGACAAGCTCCAGCACTGATCCCCGTGGCACTCCACAAGTTACAGCTTGCCATCCCAAAGGCAGCCCTACTCTGCTTCTTATTAACTAACCAATCCTCTATCCCTACTAATATGTTACCCCCTCCACCATGAGTTCTTATTTTGTGTAGTAACCTTTAACGTGGCACCTTGTCTTATCAAATGCCGTTTGGAAGGGAAACTATTTTGAAGACTAGATTTTATGAATTGGTTTGCCATTTTACTAAACACACTCGAGAATTACCCCCCCCTGCCCCCATATGGTATAATTCGTCCTTTAAAATTTAAATACAGTTCTGTTCTGTTCAGCACAAATTGATGTCCATTTTGGACTGAGACAAGGAGAAATTCCTTCACTCACAGGGTTGTGAATCTCTGGAATTCTCTATGCCAGAGAGCTGCAGATACTCAGTTGTTGGGTAGATTCAAGACTGGAATTCATAGATTTTTTGGCTCTATGGGAATCAAGGAATATGGGAACTAGGTGGGGAAGCAGAGTTGAGATCAAGGATCAGCTGTGATCTTATTGGATGGCAGAGCAGGTTCAAGGAGCTGAAAGGCCTACTCCGCTCCTATTTCTCAAATTCTTCTGTTCTAAGCAGCTTTAGTTAAATCCATTAACTCTGAACAATGTTATACACCTCGCTTGAGTTTCCTTTACAATTAAAGTCAACAGAAAGGAAAACCGGGTGTACATCCAGCCTGGCCAGTCCACAACTGCTTGTTTCGAGCCCTTGGCGAAGTTGAGCATTATACTCCCCAATCCCCGGTCAACTTGTCACTTGTTAGCAAGGCTAAGACTGGAGTAGAATGGAAGAGTTTCCTACATTTAAGCCAAACATGTTGTTTAGGCCAGAGACAACCATGAAACCCCAACATTGTAAAACAATCGGAGTCATATCAATGGAAAACCAGCAGTAAAGCATTCCAATACTTTTGCCTTTACAGCTCTCTTCCAGACTGCTCTAACCTGGAAAATTACACCTTCTAGAGACAAGTTCGAAATGCGCAACAAGCTAACCTATTTTACCCAAGTTCATGGATCACACGTTAATCCATGGGAAGGCTCTGGACCTGCCTCTTGGAGTTGCAGTGCAAACACTCCAGGCTTCTTATTGGTCTCTGCAACCGACTCTGATTACAGCGACACTCTTTCCTGCCACAAGACATTGAAAAGAAATCAACCTCCAGCCAACCCTTAGCCTGGCTGAGGTGATCGTGTCCCCAAATGTACAACCATATTTTTTTTTTGCCGAATAGGAAAACAGTTGTTGCCAGACTGTCATTGGAATCCTTCCATCTGCGTAAGATGATGGACATGCAGGAAATCAAATCCATTGGGGATGGAGTAGCTTCATATTGTGCACTTCTGCTGATTGGCTGAAGAGACCAATCCATGAGAGGCAGGTTCAGACACAAGTGCCACATACGAAGCGGTTATCAGGTGTCATTGTGGGTTGTCGTTTCTGGCGTTGGTGCCTGTTGCCAAGTTGTTGAAGCTACAGCGGTGGTGCACAATGGCCCACAGGCAATGTCATAATTTTCAGCTAGTGTCTCTCAGGCACAAGAATCAGGGTTGAGGGCCTTTATGTCACACTGGCAAACATCCTTGGAGCGGATCTTTGGGTGTCCTACTGGTCATCTAGCTCCAGCGACCTCGCCATCCAGAAAATCCTTAGCTGTATGACTGTCTTCCAACTGGCAAACATTCCTGAGGCAGCCAACAGACCTGCCTTTGAGAGGGCGGCCACATTCGCGATTTTGCCTTTCCGTGAAACGCCCAGAATGCGCCGCAGACAGAGACGATGAAAGTAGTTGAGCTTCCTTTCTTAAACAAAAACAAAAATACCTGGAAAAACTCAGCAGGTCTGACAGCATCTGCGGAGAGGAACACAGTTAACGTTTCGAGTCCGAATGACTCTTCATCAGAACGAAGGAAAAATAGAAATAGATTGTCTTTTCTATTTTTCCTTAGTTCTGATGAAGAGTCATTCGGACTCGAAACGTTAACTGTGTTCCTCTCCACAGATGCTGTCGGACCTGCTGAGTTTTTCCAGGTATTTTTGTTTTTTGTTTTGGATTTCCAGCATCCGCAGTTTTTTGCTTTTATCTGAGCTTCCTTTCTTGATAGCTGTTAAGCCATCCATGTTTCACAGCCATGCAACAAGGCACTGAGAACACAGGCCTCCTAAAACCATACCTTGGTCCTAAGAATCGACTTGATGTTAGCCCATACACGTTTCGTGAGTGGGCCAAAGATGAGAGCTGCTTTCCCTATGTGTGTGTTGAGTTGCGTGTATTGAGTCCTGCATCAAGGAACAGATCGTCTGCCATCGTGTGCTCAAGGTACGGGATTTGTTAACCACTTCTGGTGAAAGTTATTTAGTGTTATCAGGGGTGGGGCCCGGGCATCCACCCTCACACCTTCCTCTCCCTCCCAGAACCATGATAGGGTCCCCCTTGTCCTCACTTATCACCCCACCAGCCTCCGCATTCAAAGGATCATCCTCCGCCATTTCCGCCAACTCCAGCATGATGCCACCACCAAACACATCTTCCCTTCACCCCCTAGGCGGCATTCTGCAGGGATCATTCCCTCCGGGACACCCTGGTCCACTCCTCCATCACCCCCTCCACCTCAACCCCCTCCCACGGCACCTTCCCATGCAACCGCAGAAGGTGCAACACCTGCCCCTTTACTTCCCCTCTCCTCACCGTCCAAGGGCCCAAACACTCCTTTCAAGTGAAGCAGCATTTCACTTGCACTTCCCTCAATTTAGTCTACTGCATTCGCTGCTCCCAATGCGGTTTCCTCTACACTGGAGAGACCAAACGCAGACTGGGTGACCGCTTTGCAGAACACCTTCGGTCTGTCCGCAAGCATGACCCAGACCTCCCTGTCGCTTGCCATTTCAACACTCCACCCTGCTCTCATGCCCACATGTCCGTTCTTGGCCTGCTGCATTGTTCCAGTGAAGCTCAACGTAAACTGGAGGAACAACACCTCACCTTCCGACTAGGCACTTTACAGCCTTCCGGACTGAATATTGAGTTCAACAATTTTAGATCATGAACTCTCTCCTCCATCCCCACCCCCTTTCCAATCCCCCTTTTTTCCAATAATTTATATAGATTTTTCTTTTCCCAACTATTTCCATTATTTTTAAATGTATTTCCATCCATTGTTTTATCTCTTCCTTTTAGCCTATTTTGATCCCTTCCCCCCCCACCACCACTAGGGTTATCTGTACCTTGCTCGTCCAGCTTTCTACCCTTAATGCCACCTATTAGCACATTCCTTAGATAATATCACCACCTTCAACACTTCTTTGTCCTTTTGTCTATGACATATTTTGGCAATCTCCACCTATCACTGGCCCTCTATCCAGCTCTACTTGTCCCACCCACCCCTTAAACCAGCTTATATTTCACCTCTTTTCTATTTTTCCTTAGTTCTGTTGAAGAGTCATACGGACTCGAAATGTTAACTGTGTTCCTCTCCGTAGATGCTGCCAGACCTGCTGAGTATTTCCAGGTATTTTTATTTTTATTTTTGTTTTGTGTGGGGATGTGACACCCTGTCCCGTAACCATGGTTTTTTTTTTTGACACTTATAGTTATGGAGAACAAGTTTCAGGCATGGGAAGGACAATCTGTGAGTCTTTGTAGCTGAGGTGTCACCAAACCAAAATCTCAGCTATTCACAGTAACGGCAGTTTTGGATACCATGGTGCAGATCCTCCACCTATACCACCTAAAGAAACGGAAATGTTAGCATGAAACACAGTAACAACTGGACACTTCCCAACAAGCGGCTGAATTTAACCTTCTCCACCGCCATGCCCCGTGCCATGTTGGACTGGTTTTAAAGGCAAAAAAATAGTTCGATTCATTCCAGTCTTCATTGTTCCATGTAAACCATTGGCCTAAATCAGCTTCCAGATGAAACAACCACTTGTCCACATCTTTCACTTTACAGTCAAGCAACCTGCTCTTGATGGTAACATAAAGGCTAAAATATTGGAATCAGGCATAATTATAAAGAATTTTATGGAGATTAAAATATCCAGCTTTTTTCAGTTGCTTGGCTGCAACTGTGGAAACATTTTCAATCTGATCTGAGATTCGGTGACGTTAGCTTTAATAAACAGCACATCAATGTGGCAACCCCCTGATTCTTTGTATTAAACCATAAATAAAATATAAGTGATAATAGAGCAAATCAACAGGAATTTCCATTGATAGAGATTGTCCTGTAGTATTTGAAACTGTTGGCGTGCTTTAAAAAAAAATGACAATTTTGACGAGTTTTGTGTGTACAATTGCTTTTTCCACATTAAAATACATTGGGCTTCTTCTGTTTCAAATGTCTGCCAAGTGGTCCCTGAACTCAAAGGGGATTTTCTCACAGCAACCACAAGGTGGCTACATGCTCTGCGTGAAGTGGGGCAAGACGTAGGGCAGATAACGCAGACCTGCACACATGGAGATAATAAGGATGTCTTTCTGATTCCTAAAAAAGGGCTTTCGAATCTTAGTGAGCCAAACCATGTTTGATGGTCAAAATGATGCACTCATGAAACGAAGCCTCCCCTTTGCTGGACCAGATGCGAATTATGCAGAAGAGTGTCCCAACAATTTTTTTGTTGCATAACCTGACATTTAAAACCATGTTTTAAATATATTTTCGACGCAGCTGCTTACAACATCTGGGAGGATGATTTGAATTTGCGGGGACTGGGGGGCAGGGGCGGGGTGGGGGGGAAAGAGCAGGAATTAGAACAGCAAATATAAGACATTTTAACTCTTTACAAGCCCATACCTTAAGAGCTGCATTTGCAGAGCCTACACATGCAAGCCCTGTTTATGAAGCTAGGCAGTTGTTCTGCAGTGACAAGCGAATCCCCTGTGGTGCAGGTCTGCTACCCAGCAGTATCACCAGACCAACTTGGAGACATCTTTTATGTTTAAAACAAAATAAGAGACAGAAGCACTGAACCTATATCGTGTGTGGTAAATTCAAAGACTTGGCAGGACCGAGGTCGAAATAAATAGGCTGCTAGTCCGGAAGCACAATAAATACAGTAGTAATCATGCAGAGAAACTGATGCGCTTTAGTGGGATCCCCCCTTTAGTGGGATCACTAAGGCAGCTACTCCAAAATGAAACGCACATTTTACCAGAAAGCTCGGAGTGAGCAATTTAAAGGGAAAAAAAAAGCCAATTTAAGAATAAGAATAATTAAGGGTGAAAGTGGACTGCTTATTTGGTTTAGATTTCAAAGCATTCACCTTGAAGTTATTGGACACTTGAAAATTACAAAGGAGATGAAGAAGATAAAAATCAGCACACTAAACTTTCCTGTCTGAGCCGCTTTCAAACCAATTACAAAGAAGGTTCTTTAACAATGAAGGAGGATACAGGAACAATGCAAGTTAAATTAGAGAAGTGCTCCAGTGAAGAACAGAGCTAGTGCATTGTTTACCATCTTGCAGCAAGAATTAGCACCAAAGAAACTCGAGGCCTGGGTCACTTCTTATAATTTTATTTTGCATTATTATTGATTGCGCTAAGGCAAAATGTTAAAAGTTTGAAAGAAGTGACAAACAAAATGAAGGCGCTAGATATTAATTGGCAGCAAAGACAGGGCTTGGTCAGAATGCTGAAATAGGCTGAGGTGAGGTGAGTGTGACTGCCCTTGACATCAAGGCAGCATTTGACCAAGTGTGGCATCAAAGAGCCCTAACAAAACTGGGGTCAATGGGAACCAGGGGGAAAACTTTCCACTGTTTGGAGTTGTACCTAGCACAAAGGAAGATGGTTGTGATTGTTGGAGGTCAAACATCTCAATCCCAGGACATCAATGCAAGCGTTCCTCAGGGTAGTGTCCTCAGCCCAGCCATCTGCAGCTGCTTCATCAATCACCTTCTCTCCATCATAAGGTCAGAAGTGGGGATGTTCGCTGATGATTGCACAATGTTGAGCACCATTCGCGACTCATAAGATACTGAAGCAGTCCATGTCCAAATGCAGCAAGACCTGGACAATATCCAGGCTTGGGCTGACAGGTGGCAAGTAACATTCACGCCACAAATGCCCAAGACAGAATCTAACCATCTCTGCTTCACATTCAATGGCATTACCATCGCTGAATCCCCCACTATCAAGATCCTAGGGGTTATCATTGACCAGAAACTGAACTGGACTAGCCATATAAATACTGTGGCTACAAGAGCAGGCAGAGGCTAGGAATTCTGTGGCGAGTAACTCACCTCCTGACTCCCCAAAGCCTGCCCACCATCTGTAAGGCACAAGTCAGGAGTGTGATGAAATATTCTCCACTTGCTTGGATGAGTGCAGCTCCAACAACACTCTAGAAGCTCAACACCATCCAGGTCAAAGCAGCCCGCTTGATTAGCACCTCATCCACCATTTCCAACGTCCACTTTCTCCACCACCAACACACAGTGGCAGCAGCGCATACCATCCACAAGATGCACTGCAGCAACTCACCAAGGGTCCTCCAACAGAACCTTCCAAACACGTGACCTCTACCACCTAGAAGGACAAAGACAGCAGGTGCATAAGGACACCACCACCTGCAAGTTCCCCTCCGAGCTACACACTATCCTGACTTGGAACTATATCACCATCCCTTCACTGTTGCTGGGTCCAAATGCTGGAACTCCCTTCCTAACAGCACTGTGGTTGTACCTACACCCACAAGGATTGCAGTGGGTCAAGGCGGTGGCTCACCACTACTTTCTCAGGGGCAACTAGGATGGGTAACAAAAATGCTGGCCCAGCCGGCAATGCCCATGTCCCGTGAAAGAATTAAAAAAAGGAAAGTCATATACACATTCACACACGTAAGCATGCATGTACATGCATGCACACGCAATGGAGCTGCATTGCACGAGCAAAGGATTATTATTTCAGAATGAAACTGGAAAACAATTAACCGAGAGAAGTCCAGTTTGATTACATTAGATTTCAAAATGCTTTACAATAAAAGCAGTGGCACACATGCAAAGGGATGATAAGGGATCCCACAGTTCATACATGCAGTCACATTCTAATGCCTATCAAAAGTTGCAGAACAAAATAATGGTTGCAGGTGATATTTACAGGCTAATGCTGCAAATTACATGAGTAGACACCATTGGATTGCTTGTCTGGTGATTTGATCATTCGGAAAATACTCAGTGTTGCTCGAGACCTTCAACTAAAATCCTGTGTGGTTCAGCTATACATGTTCAAGATCCTGAAACACTATTCGAAAAGGGATAAGGAGCTCTTCTGGTCGCACAACCAACATTTCTCCATCAACTGATCCGACCATGTAGATTAACTAATCATTCATCTCTCTATTTGTGGGATCTTGCAGTGCACAAAATGGTTGCTGTATTCGCCTAAAGAACAGTAGTCACTTAAAGCAATTAAATATATGAAAGGCACTTGGCATATTTCTGAGGCATAATGAGGTGCTAGACAAATGAAAGGATTTCTTTTCATAAATGTAAAATGAGGCAATATTCACTTTTGTAATGCAGAATGGGGACAGATTGCTAAGCAATGGGAAGAGGGGAGCTCCCTTATTTGTAACAAAGATTCTTGAGCTAAGCGCACAAAATATTTTGAACTCATTATGTTTCAGTTGACATTGGATGGAGCAGAATACTTAAAAGAGGTTGATATTCCTGAAAAAATTGAACTCTCTACTCCTCCTCGGACAATTCTTTGTCCACTTATCACAGCTCTGTTTAGAAATGACAGGATGACTGACAAGGAGATCAACTCACCCCTGCTTTACAATCCTGCAATCCTTGCACATTTAAACAACAGGTACCATTTAGATTGCAGAGGTGCTTGGTTGCAAGGAGTAAATGCCTTTTGTACAAACCCTACAATTGTCAAAACCAGAATCGAAGACTTGTTTGAAGTTTTCAGAAAAAGACGACTTTAATGAACTAGTGCTGATTTAACCACTTAAGGTCAGCGTTATACTATCCCAATCTCTTCTTTTTTCATTTCATGAGATATTTCAAATTAAGTAGTCACATTTTATATTGATAGTGCTGAAACATTTCAAACATGCCTTTTAGAAGCAAAAGCGACTGCTCTAGATAATTTTCTTCCTGCCCCTTCCTGCTGCTAATCCATAGGTCTAAACTTCTACCCTGAGCTGGGTGCCTCACGCACCCGTGCCCAGTATTTTCATGAGTGTGAGCTGGGTGCCTCATGCACCCGTGCCCAGTATTTTCATGAGTGTATCTAACTTGTAACTCACGGGGGCTGTCGTTTCCAGTTAAAGTCACTGGCTTTATGCTGCAGACCTCTGAAGTCAAAATCACTTGCCGGTCAGGTAGAGTGAACCAGGTCCAGCCACATAGATATGGGAAGCAGGCAATGGCAGAGTTATATGAGATAAGAACACAAGGTTGGGTTGCTTGTATTTCAAGACAGTTGCAGCTGGCCACAGTACGCACCCAGACAGTCACGTGGGCAGCAAAGTTAGGAAAAGGCACAGAGCGTTCATATACTGGGGGGAAAAGAGGGGGCCCGGTAAGGAGATTTATGGGAAGACTATTAGACAAATCAAGTTGAGAACACAAATATTAAATCGACAAAGGGTTGACAGCTGAAACATTAACTTATCTGATCTCTCCACAGAGGTTGACTGACCTGCTGAGCACTTCCAGATATTGAGTGAGAACCCACCCTCCATTAGGTAATGTTCTATTCTTTTAATTTGAGGCAGAATTCCTAGGATAATCATTTACATTGAAACTAGCTCTCCAGCACTGGAAGAATTCAGGTATGCCTGGCCTGTAACAAATGGCAACTGGGAGGCCTTCTCACACTGCTCCGGATCTGCACCAGCTTCAGCACACCTTGTAAAAGTTTATTTTTAACCTTTTTAATGTCATCAAGAAAGCCCTGCTTTTCTAGAATGTTAAATTGTAACTGGCATTTGGACACAGGAGAGCAAGAGGTCTCAGCATGCAAGCAAGTACTATGAGGCAGAGCCTTGCCAGAGAGATAATGTGGAATTGGCTCAGGTCCGCTGGCTGTTCATCATGGCAAGCATGTTTTAAACAAGCTGTGGTACAAATGGTACCTGTATAATTCACTGAGAAACACAGACATTGACATTTGTTTGCGTATTATTGTGCCTGTTCTCAGTTCTCCAGAGTATACGTGTGTACCAAAAGCCCCATTGTACAGTCTATCAAATGGAAAGAGATACCATTGTACAGTCTACTTAAGGTGTAAATCCCTGCCCATTATACAGGCTACTCAGGGTGCAAAGTGCTGCAAGCTAAAACATGGAATTCCAAGGATCTGGCTGGGAATCAGAGTGCCTTGGATAGTCTCTGCAATCCTAATTGTATCCAGGCAACCACTGTGGGTTGGCTGGTGTGTGCATACACACAGTGGACAAGACGACAGTAAACCTCCTTTATCCAGACCTCATTAATCTGAAAACTTTTGGCTAACTAAATATCACGCAGTGAGCCTTTCTTCTGTTGTTCCAATCTGCTTATTCATATTATTAATCTTTTCATTTTCAGAAAAAAATAACTCACCACCTTGAACAGGGACTCTGTGTTGGAAAAGAGAAAGAGCTTGAAGCAGGCTTTAATTCACCACAGACATGAGATTGAAGTTTTTCAAAGATCCACATACATAAAAAATTACATATTCAAAAAATTTAACTCAATGAAATAAGATGTTCCATGTATTAGAGAACGGTGAGTTTTCATCAGAAAGCACAGGGTTTGTATTCTAATTAGCAGCAATTTCATTTAAGTTTTGTGAAGCCAATTCTCTTGCACATTGCCAGGGTTTGGATACAAGAGTAAGATACTTGGCTTCTATGAAGTCATTTCATGCTAATAAGAATTAAAAGTTGGTCTGAACTGAAGTGTGCCACCTACCATGTTCCATCATTTATTGGCACTACTTAAGAGGCAGTGTGAATTCAGCTTGGATTTCAGCCAGGGAATGGAATCGTTTGATGCGGTGACATGGCTCACGGTTCAGTTTTGCCAAATGCGAAAATAATGACCGGAACTCTACAGATCCCCAAAACGTGTCCTTGTGTGGCATTTGAATGAAATTCACCCAGCCCGCCATTGCTTCAAACCAGAAACTGTCAAACTGGACGGATTCCATTGGATTTCAGGAATTTTATAATCAGTGTAAATTGCGCATGTACGTCAAGCTGTTCTAACATGCATTTTCAGCAGGATGGCTCAGCTGTGCTTCAGGGCACACACTGAGAACTCCATTACTTCATACGAACAATATTGGCCTCAAATGCTAGTAACAAGAGCCAAACCTCTAGGTAGGAAACTGATTAGTTTGTTTTAAAGCAGCTTTCCTGTGGTCATTGCTAGGTAGGAGACACGAGGAAATGCTTTTGTTACTGGGCAACGTGGCCTGGATGGCATTGCCAGCCACACAGTGCAGATATTAACCCAACAGCAAAACTCTAGCGCCATATGGCAGCGCAACTTTGGAAATAAATGTTAACTGGGATTTGAGAAAGTGTACACCTATTCTCTACAATCAAAAAAAGTAGCATTCATTCAAAATACAGTACATTTATTCCCAAAGTCTGGACCATCTTTTGACTTCACTTAGTTTTGAATGCAAATCATAGCGGCAGATTTCATAGCAAATGTAAAATAGCTCATTCAGTTTGTAGAGTTTGGTTTGATCTATCAGAGCTCATAAGTTTCTTGTCTTGTCTTCCACAGTTCACACTATTTTTTTGGGTGACCTTTATAGTGCATTTTTCCTTTGGTTAAACCAGAGCAGGATTGAATTTAGAGATGCTGGGGACTTATCCACTGGAACCTCACTAGAATTAAGATTATATAAAGGAATCTTAAAGTCTTTTCTAGTTATATAAACAGAAAAAGGGTGGCAAAAGGAGTAGGGCCGATAAGGGACCTAAAAGTGAATTTACACATGGACAAAGGGGTCATGGCTGTAGTACGAAATGAACGGCCTGAAGGTGCTGGGGATATGGTTCAGAGGGACCAGGGCATGCGTTAGAAACTGGAAGGAGCGAGTGTCTATGGTGAAAAGGAAACTGGGCATGTGGGAGCGACGCTCCCTCTCCATTGCGGGTAAGAACCTGGTCATCAGGTGTGAGGCACTCTCGCTGTTGCTGTACGTGGCGCAGGTCTGGCCCATTCCACACTCCCGCGCGATGGCGATCACTCGAGCCATGTTCCGCTTTATCTGGAGGTCAAAAATGGATCGTGCCCACAGGGACACGATGTACAAGCCTCTAGATAAAGGGGGAAAAAACGTGCCCAACATCGCCCTCATACTGATGGCCACCTTTGTGTGTGGCTGCATCAAGCGGTGTGTAGACCCTCAGTACGCAAACACCAAGTGTCACTACGTGCTGAGGTTCTACCTGTCCCCGGTGTTGCGAAGGATGGGTCTGGCCACGCTGCCGCGGAACGCTCCAAGTAGTTGGACCGTGCCGTACCACCTGTCCCTTGTAGAAAAATTTATGCAGAGAAACACCTTTGACCACAAGTCCATCAGGCAGTGGTCGACACGTAACGTCTTAGAGGCCCTGAGGGAAAAGGAGAGGGTGGATCCTGTGGGATGGTTCCCCGAGCAGACTGTCAAAGTCATTTGGCAGAATGCCTCATCACCAGAACTTTCCAACAAGCACCAAGACGTAGCTTGGCTGGTGGTGAGAAAGACCCTCCCCGTCAGATCCTTCCAACACGCCAGGAGTCTCACCCCCTCTGCACGTTGCCCTCGAGGTGGCTGTGGTGGGGAAGAGACCGTTGTTCACCTCCTTGTAGATTGTGCCTTTGCAAAGAAGGTCTGGAGAGAGATGCAGTGGTTTCTGTCGAGGTTCATCCCGAGCAGTTCTGTAACACAGGACTCTGTGCTCTACGGGCTGTTCCCAGGGACACACACCGAGACAAACATCAACTGCAGCTGGAGGATCATCAACTCGGTGAAAGACGCTCTTTGGTCTGCCCGAAACTTGTTGGTCTTCCAGCGCAGAGTTGTCCCCGACCGAGTGTTGCAGACTGGCACATTCCAAAGTCCAGGACTACGTGCTGAGGGATGCACTAAAGCTTGGGGCAGCTGCCGCAAAGGTGCAATGGGGAAGGGTCGCTGTCTAAGACCTTTCTGTCACAGTGCACCGAGGGACTGGGAACTGTTTAAATCCCCTCGGGCTGTACAGCTCAAAATGAATGTCTGCAAATGATTGTAATATTGTTTGTACTGATGCACCTGGTGATACATGTTGTAAAAGTTGAACCTGATTGTACCTTTGTAATGATGTTTTTGAAATGGTTTGGAATGTGCTTGAAGATATTTTATGAATAAAGTATATTTTTGCAAAAAAAAACTAAATGAATACTTTGCATCCGTTTTTACCAAGGAGGTAAATGCTACCCAGGCCATGGTGACAGATGAGTAAACTTTGTCACCAGAAGGGTTAGAAATTGATAAGGGAGAAGCATTGAATAGACTGTTGGTACTTAAAGTTGACAAGGCACCAGGACTGGGCGAGATCATCCAAGTATATTGAAGGAAGTGAGAGTAGAAATTATAGGGGCACTGGCCATAATCTTTCGGTCTTCCCTAGACTCAGGGGTGGTGCCAGAGGACTGGAGAACTGTAAACATTACACCCTTGTTCAAAAAAGGTTGCAAGGATAAGCCCAGCAATTACAGACCAACCAGTTTAACTTCAGTGGTAGGCAAGATTCTAGAAACAATTATTTGGGATAGATTTAGTAGTCACGTGGAAAAATATGAGTTGATAAGGAAAAGCCAGCATGGATTTCTAAAAGGGAAATCATGTTTAACTAACTTGGAGTTTTTTGAAGAGGTAACAGAAAAGGTCGATGAGGGTAATGCTGTTGATGTGGTGTACATGGACTTTCAAAAGGCATTTGATACAGTGTCACACAGCGACTTGAGAAAAGTTATTGCTCATGGAATAAAAGGGACAGTAGCAATGCGGATACAAAATTGGCTGAAAAATAGGAAGCAGAGAGTAATGGTCAATGGACATTTTTCAGGTTGGAGGGAGGTTTGTAATGGAGTTCCCAGGGGTTGGTATTGGGACCTTTGCCTTTCCTGATATATATTAATGATCTGGATCTTGGTGTGCAGAGGACAATTTCAAAGTTTACGGATGATACAAAGCTTGGGAATGTTGTGAACTGCGAGGAGGACGGTGTGGAACTTCAAGAGGACGTAGACAGGTTGGTGGAGTGGGCAGATAGGTGGCAGATGAAGTTCAATGTGGAGAAGTGTGAGGTGATGCATTTTGGAAGGAAGAACATAGACAATATAAAATAAGGGGTGAAATTTTGAAGTGGGTGCAGGAGCAGAAAGACCTGGGTGCATACGTGCATAGATCATTGAAGGTAGCAGGACAGTTGGAGAGAGCAGTTAAAAAAGCATATAGTATCCTGGGCTTTATTAATAGGGGCATAGAGTACAAGAGCAAGGAAGTTATGCTGAATTTATATAAGACACTCGTTAGAACTCAGCTGGAGGATTGTGCACAGTTCTGGGTACCACATTATAGGAAGGATGTGAACACATTGAAGAGAGTACAGAAGAGGTTTACAAGAATGGTTCCAGGGATGAGAAACTTCAGCTATGAGGATAGATTGGATAGGTTAGGACTGTTCTTCTTGGAGAGAAGGTGACCAAGAGGAGATTTGATAGAGATGTTCAAAATCATGAGGGGGCTGGATAGAGTAGATAGGGAGAAGCTGTTCCCACTCGTAAAAGGATCACCAGTGAGGGGGCACAGAATTAAAGTGATTTGCGAAAGAAGTAAATGTGACGTGAGAAAAAACTTTTTCACACAACGAGTGGTTCGGGTCTGGAATGCACTGCCTGGAAGTGAGGTGGAGGCAGGTTCAATCGAGGCATTCAAGAGAGCGTTAGATGATTATTTGAATAGAAACATTGTGCAGGGGTACAGGGAAAAGGCAGAGCAATGGTACTAGGTCATAATGCTCATTTGGCGAGCTGGTGCAGACACAATGGGCCAAATGGCCTCCTTTTGTGCCATTAAAGTTCTGTGATTCTGTGATATATACCATCCCAATGTTCAATGAAAAGGCAAAGAAAAGGAGGAATTTATGAGCATCTTGTTTGCAGACCAGATTGTGATTGATTAGCTACTGTTTAACCCATATAACGAGTTTAGATAGTATGGCCAAATATTGATATTCTAACTAATTGATTTTTCATAGCATTATTGTTTGGTTGATCTGTAGTCTAGAGTGTTGTGAGGTCTAGTTGTTAAAGTGAATTTCTGTGTGTCTTTAAAGCCATGGCTCAGCTACTTCCAGTGAGGATGCCATTTAAATAGACATATTCTGAGCTTAATTATATGTGAATTGATGAGAAAGGTTCCTGTACCTGGCAGCTTCTGCAAACCCTTGGTTCCTTTATTTGGAGAGTGGGCAGTTATCAAGATCAGGAAATCAGCTTGATCTCAGATCTGAACCTACGGCTCCTCTCGTACTGGGCAGGGTTATTATTGCAATAACAGCATCATCAGTCAGATACAACTAACCTGTCTTATGATCATCTAGTCCCAGCTCGCATTCCCTATTAGTGGGTGAACAATCCAATGCTTGGCGAATTCTGCTTCAGAGTGATTGGAAGAGCTGACATCAAAGGATCAAAAAGCAATATCACTAAGGTGGTTTGGCCACCTCAAGCCAGTTACTCCTGTCACAACTTTTGAGTCCTCCATCTTGAAACCCCAGAAGGCAGGAGTATTGCGAGGCATCACTTTCAGGGTCTACATTCACATCGAAAATCAAGGTCGAGCAAATCTGACTAAAATGATTGGCTTCATTTACCTTTTAATACTGTTGGCATTTCGAAACGTGATGGACAGTAGTAGAGACAAGGCTTTTAAATATTGAATTTAATGCAATCTTAGTAGTAGGATCTTGCTTTTTTTTCCCCCGCCAATCCATGTTATATTTCAACTGTAGCCAGGAGAACAGATGGGAAGCCTGGGATTAGAACTCTCCACACTAATGCGTGTCTGGGCTAGATGTTGGAAAGTGTGTGACGGTGAAAGGTGCATGATACAGCCTTCAGTCCCTGCTATTCCTCTATGAAAAGGCACCTGATGGGCAGTCAGTGCCTTCACATAACCAAGACCCAACAAATCATGTCCAGCATGGAAATTAAGCCCACAGTGCCCCCCCCAGCCCATCACAGATTGTGTCAGTACTTCAAAGTATTAACACTGTCCCGTCCTGAATGGGGGCTGGTGGGGGTGGGGTCCATGGTTATTTCTTGGTTCATAACAACAATTTGCAATGATATAGCGCCTTTAACATGGTAAAATGGCCCAAGGTCTTTCAGAGTAGCGTAGGATAACATTGCTTTCTTTCAAATGCAGTTCATTCAACCTGCCCAATATTATTCCGAAATTTGTAATATTGCAGTGCAACCAAATTCACTTACAATATTACACCCATCCAAAGGAGATCGTGCTGAAAAACCTGGCTTTGGCCAAATTCCATTAAAACATTACAAGGCAGGTGACTGTAGCTCTGATGTTAAGTCAACTTACATTCAGAGTTTGGGCTGGGTGGCAAGTATGCACCCCCAACTAAATAAACCACCACTTCCTGATGTTCTAGATAAATATTGGCAGGTGATGAACAGAACGACGAGTACAGAAAACATCGCCGATAATTTTGTGCAAGTTTTAAATTTTCAAAAGTCATTGTGATATTAAAGTAACTGCTTTGTTCTCACAGATGGGCAGCAAATGACCAATGGAGAAGAAACTAGATTGCCTCCTTATGAAATAAATTGGAAAAGGTCTGATTTTTGAAGTGTAACGAATTGGGTATTACAAAGTGCACCCATTCACCGAAACGAAGACCACAACGCAGAAAGGACCTGTTGCCATATATTCAAACAAGCCTTGGGAATGACCATTTAAAATAGATCTATTTTTCCTAACACAGGGTACCAACATAAGCACAAAAGATCTCGAATCTTAGAGAACGCGAGCTGTCTCTTTCCAATGTAACAAGGCCGACACCTTAAAAACGTCCCGTCATGGATAAATTCGCAGGCCTCCAGTTCCAAATGCCATTGACTCCATGATTCCTGGAGTTAGTGCCAGTGTTCAGGAAGACTCCATACAAAGGCTCCCCCCCGCCCCCTCAAAATGGAATCAAATACTAAATTACAAGCTGTTCTTTGTTCTCTTGCTGCTACTCTGTACAAGCTGCTATAATTGTGGTCCTATATTCATAAAGCACCCTCACAGCAGATTTATTGCTCTACTCCAAGGAGTAGCTGCACTCAGTGTTGCTTTATCACATTTCAGTGTGTTATAGCTATGTTGTCTCAGTGTCAGTTATATATACTGTGTTCAAATAAAAGTTCCCATGAGCATCCCTTTAAAAAAACACAGGGGGAATCACTCAGGTGTTGAGTATGAGGATTAAGCTCTATAGATTCTGAATGAAGACACTTTTACATTTGAGGAGTACAGTCAATTGCACTCTTGTATAAAAGGACGCAATGCCTAGGGATCCAGAGTTTCACATCTTGAGCAGCTGTTGGGCCTCTGCCTACAACTAGTCACACAGAGTCCAACTCCCTGCCTCAAACTGTGGGGATCACATTCCTTGGGTTTCCAGTTAGGCTCGACTGGAACTGCAACAGGAAGCAAAATAAATAACGGGGGTGGTGGTGGTGGTGGACAAAGGGTCTTGGGGGAAGGGGGGGGGTAGGGGTGGGGGTGCGGGGAACCCCTTATGACAAATTTAGAAATGCCTTTAAAATTTTACAATGAAAAGCGGCAAGATCGTCACAACACCCCAAGGCTAGAGATTAGCTTCTTCGCCCTGCTGGGCTCAGTAACTCCTTCAAGCTAGTTGCCAGAATGATAGTGAGCTTTAATCACCGTGACGAGATTCCACACCAGAGCACTTAACAGCCTTGTGATGCCAGTTTTCATACTATTTCTCCAGCTGCTTTCTCCTTTGTAAATAGAAGGCAGGAGTAAAAAAACCTTAGGACAGCAAAGTTGCAGACAATACTGAAGGCCTTCGTGAAGGGTTCTAGCCCACTCCGTACTCAAAATAATAGCTCCTTCATTGGTTAACTAAGTTGTTCCCATTAGCAGCTGATGGTTCACTATAACAGCAGAATTCAGCCATGGAATTGTTGCAATTTGCATCACTCCCATAACTTCCATAAAAGGGGAGTTTTACATGTATACTTTACAGGGGATTAATAACTTACTCAAGAGTCCTCTGCCAAGATCTCTGAACCATATGCTATTCTGCAATGGGTAGTGAAATTTAGTTAGTAACATAGCACCAGGGGACCTCCATTCTTCCTCCTTCCTGTGGTGCACTCTGGGTAGAGTGACAGACACAGCTGTGAATTGATTGCTTTATTCTAAGTGTTGCTAGGCCAAACATTCCTAGGAATTTAAAGGTTTTTCCAAATAACAGTGATTATTCCTTCTGCTAAAAAGCAAAATATTACCCTCAGGTTCATCTTTAGAAATACAATCTTTTCTTTGATGGTTTAGCTTTCTCTTGCTGAGAATCCTTATTTTCAGGATACAGTTTAATTTTTTTTTTAAACGAATGCCAAATTACTTATCTTTTTTGACCAAGTCTGAGGCCTCTTCCTCGGTGCCAGTTGCCAGTCAGTTTGTGTGTCCAAATTTGCAATCTCTCTCTGTATCATGGCCTGGGAGTTCCTGGTCAACCAGTTGGTCAATCATTTGTTGACTTTCCTATAAAATAATACACGTCCTCAGCTCAGTCAAACAGCCAAATAACAGTTACTTTGTCAGCGTTTGTGGCTAAATTGGGAATATATTACAGGCTTCATCGTCTATTTTCTGTGTCTGGAATCACCATTTTGATGGTCTTTCCACTGTTCCTGTTTGCCAGTGGTTATTCTAGAGTAATGATATTGTTTGAAGGCTGCAGCACTGTTCTAAATCCTGTGCCCACATTACACTGTCACTGCCGCAGCAAAGTCATAGCAATGACGTGCAGCATGGCACCCCCATAGAATAGTGAGACACGCCTGCCAGCCAGAATTCAGGTGCAGCACAGAGCTGTGCTACTGCAGGAGTGCACTAGGCAAAGTCCGAGCAACCTTCTTAGAGAGGGACGGGGGAGGGGAGAAAAGAATTCACCCCTGGCCGCTCTTCCAAGCTCCTTCTTTCTGGGATGTGTTGACAGTAGCCTGGAAGCAGGTTACCCACCCGTTCGCTGTGCCAGGGACAGTATCTCCAGTCCCAACTTACAAAGAGAGAGAGTACGTCTTCCCTTCATGCACTACTTAAACTCCGTGCTTTTCTCCTCAAAATGAAGCTGCCATCATATAAAATTCTCCTTTGAGTTTGTTAATTTATTTCTCACATGCATCAGCACTGTGTAGGGCTGTCCGTTGTTTTAAAAATATGACAGCTTCTACCTTGGTTGATGCACATTCAAGTTCAATAGCTGTTTCAAATAATAAATGCCTTTAAGGGGAGAGTAAATGTACATACAAGATGTTAGAGCTGTCACCCACTGCAGCAGTGCCCACTTCTAACTGAACACCCACCCGACTCACATTCAATCATTAATGTCTGCCACATCTACTTTATTTAGTTAGCTGGAAATTGTGCCTCTGTGCATGTGTTGAGTAGGCAATCATGTCACCTTAAAGTCTACAATTATTTTCCATCATCAATGGTTTCTAGCTTGCGAATGCGAGTCAAAGGTCAGGAACACCAGAACTCCCAAGTTAGTCCACACAGCCAGAGGCTCTCACAAAGCAGAGTAATGTTCATTCCTCAGGGACTATGACCAGTGGTGCAGGTGCAGAGAGTGAACACTGTGACTGTACTGGGAGTTTGAATCTTATATTAGATCATTAATGCAAATGCAGAGAACACTCAAACTCTTTGGGTTAGCGCAAGTGTGTGGACAGTTACAGAATAAATGTTCCAAATGTGACCAGTGGTCTGGACTCCGAGCGAGTTGAGAAGGGCAAGTTGCACAGAGCTCCCCCTTTGTGTTGTCGAATATTGTAGCCCTTGATGCTGTGGCGCTCGAGTTATTTTTCACTGCACCTTATATTGTGAAATGGCACATTGAATAAGTTCTAACCTCTAACTTAGTTTAGTCATTTCATCTTTCTTTAAAAATTGTTATGCAAAAGTGTTTGATTTTGGAATTTAAGTAAGTGCAGCTTTCTTCTCCAAGTTACAATATTATATTTCACTTTGCCTGTAGGTGATCTATATCACAGATCTGATATAAGAAGGAAACTCCTTCTCTGTTGGTTGTTTGAATTGTTACCACAGAGCTGCTGTGTACAGTTGGTCTTTTGTTACTGGTTTTCCATGTGTGCATTCGTCAAAGTGTTTGTCTTCAAGCCAATCTAATTGTAGTTGTCTTAAGGCTCATTGGGGAATGTTTTCTCTTAGTCTGGCATGGATAACGTTTGTTTGCACCAACGCTATTGGAACCTCTTGGCCCAGAACTCGGAGGATATGAAGGGTTTGGGCCAACAGAGGCCAAATGTCATTTCTGCCTCCCTTGCAATAGCAATATTAAGAGGTCAGCCTTTGAGATTGAGGCAGTGGAGCAGTCAAGAGAGATCTGATTTGATCCGAACTTCTCAGCTCTTCCTCGACAATGCGCATCATGTTTAACTAGCTCCAGATGTGACTCAGCTATAATGAAGTAACAATAGCATATTGATTGGAAGGAAAGATGGTCTCAACTCAACTGGTAAGAGAGGGGTGATAAATTACCTTTTATAACCCCCATATTTAGGATTGAGTTTTCCTTTTCGAGTCACGAGCCTGACATCAGGCTGATTTCCGGGTCACGGACCCAGACAGACACATGGCTGGACATCAGGCATGGTCTCCCAGGAGGAGGCCAATGGAGAAACCGCTCCGGGAGCACTGGCCTTTAGGGACAACGGGCAGCCTGAGGATGTGGGAGGGCCAGAGTGTCTGAAGTGAAGGGCTACTGGCAACCCCATTGTGAATACGGTGTGTTGCTGAATGGAAGAGCAGGTGGCATATGATAGAGGCACCACCATGCTCAAGATGATTGGCAGCCAATTCCACACACTCAGCACGATCCTATGGATCCATCTGCAGATGAACACAAGAAATAGGAACAGGACTAGACCATGTGGCCCATCGAGCCTGCTCCCCTATTCAATAAGATCATGGGTTTCAGCTCCACTTTCCCACCCCTTCCCCATATTGCTCGATTCCTGAGACACCAAAACCTGTCTATCCCAGAATTAAATTCAACAATGGAGAATCCACCACTCTCTAGGGTAGATAATTCCAAAGATTCACAACCCTTTGAGCAAAGTAGGTTCTCCTCATCTCAGTCCTAAATGTATGACCCCTTACCCTGAGACTGTGCCCCCATGACAAGCAAACATTTCAGGTATTTGCCTTCAGATGTCCTGAGGATTGCCAGATTTTGCCCTTTAAAATGACCACTGCATGTAAATCTCATGCGCTCTGACCTCACCTCCCATAAGCAGACAAGCTGCAAACACAGTGGAGGTCTCATACTCTGCTGGAAGTTTGGGAAAAATCCCTATTAATTACCGTCCTCAGCCATCTCAATTGGCTTCCCGTCACTGCCCAGCGGGTTGCTGTCACCGCTCCGTAGCTATCCCCAGTAAAAGTGCAAGGAGGCAGCAATGCACAGGGGAGCTGACCTGATGCATAACTTAGCCATTTTTCCACCTCCACCTCCCCACCTCCAAATTGCTGGGAAAAGTCCCCCCTTTGTTGTTTTAAACAACACAGGTGTGGGTCTGATAACACTTGGTACTGTGGTTGACGTCCCAGGCATTCGGACAGATTGAAAATGTTGACACACAGTTGAGAAAAATACAGTTTCTTTGTACGTCACTACCAACAGTGGCACTGGAATTCTGCACAGTTAGTCATTTCTTCCCTCCTTCCAGGGTCATTTTTGATGGATAACCTGATCCAGCTGCCTTGGGCTATGGTGTTCACTTTCAGGGCTAATTTCAGTGATTGTCCATTGTTCACGGTTTGCTATTGTTATGAGCTCAGTCCTTGGAGCTGCACTCAACTGTTGCAGGTGCAAAGTAAACAAACATTCAGCCTCACCTCAGTCAATGGGTCACTTGCCCCTTGCCTATATTTGTATCGATAGGTTAGGCTTCATTTCGCTGCTTGCTTGAGGATTGGGCAGTTAATTTAACAGGTGTTGAAATGGTCAGAAAAGGGAGCAGCATTCATTCATGTCAGTCAATATATTTTCCTTGTTTCAGACCTACTATGGAGCTTCAAACTGACGCAGTTTGTGTGTCTAGAGACAGGTACTTGAGCACCACTTACCAGTTCAGTTTACCTTTGTGTCCATCTCCCTTGGCAAGTGTTAAAATGTTATATGAGATTGGGGTATACATAGTTTTCTGTTTGTTGGGGAAAAAAAATTTCTCTTGAATTATGAATGATGTATTAAGTAAACATACTCAAGGAGGGGTCATTTTACCATTTACATGTTATCCTCGTGGCGATACCAATGTGCAAACCTCATTTCATGGACAGCAGAGGATCAAGGAAATGGTCCACCACCATCTTCTTATTGCAGTTAAGAATGAACAATATAATGAGGCCGTCCTGCCATTGCTGTCATCCCAAGAACAAATTAAACAAGTGGTAATGAAATCTCTCTCGCATCAACATAAGTTACTTCAAGTAAGATTTGTAAAGCACAGTCAGAATTCAGTGCAATTACACAATTGCCTTTTACAGTGTAAACTAATATACATCATATGTAATACATTACTGGTAGAAAAGGGACAAAATGAAGTCAACATGGAGACATTGGCCTGATTTTGCTCAGCTGGAATTGTTTGTTTTCAAAAGTCAAGAGGCATCCTTAGGAATGCTCACATTGCTAATCACGCCCAAATGAAGATCACACTCAATGCCAATAGCAGTGAAAAAGTTAAGTCTCACAAGCTTTATTAAACACAGGTGCATCAAAAAAGAGCTGAAAAGACTGAGGAGAAAGTAAATGGAGCATAATACTCAAAGGTCAAAAGAATATTGTCAAGGTGCTATGCCAAAAACCCAATTTGGTTAGAAGTGAAGATAGCAAACATCGTCAAAATTATTCCTGAGGGAGAGATGCTTACACCAGAGTGCCATAGGTCCAGTAAACTAATTTCTCTACCTCTGTGCAACCTCCTTGTAAAAATAATTGGAAAACCACTGCATAAATGTTACTTAGGCACTATGCCAATCACAGTATTTAATGTCTCAAAGGTTTTTCATAGAATATTGCATTATTTAACTCTGGAATTCTCTTCCTAATTCCATCGCCCTCACGACAGCAGTTTCTCAAAACACATTTCTTTGGTCTTTTGTCACTGCCCCTCACTCTTAAAATAAATCCCATGATGGAAGCAGGGCTTTGCCCTGCTCTAGAATATATACATGTATTTTAAAAATGTTCTTAGCTTCATTTTCCTGGTTGGTTATGCCATTTAATTCAACTAACAGGTGGAGGTCAGACTTCCAGCCATTTAATGTTACTTCCAGCTTTTTGATCAAGTTTTGTACTTGTTACCAGAGTGTTCGGCCAGTCTACAGTTTGTTACATTACAACGAGGCCCGAATGGAACTAGTGTAGCATTGACACTTCTACCCACTGCTATAAAATGGGCGTCCAGGACCTCTTGAGCAGGCTGTTTATGGGAGTATGTTTAACAAACCTTTTAGCTAACTTTCAGATCTTTCCTGGGCCTTTTCTCTATTCAGTTTACTTGTTTTGTTCCAGTTTCCAGCTGGTTTAGAAGAGGCTTTGTGCCAAGCCTTCTGGCTCAGCCAGCTTTGGGTACACCCGTGCCACCTTCCCTCATGTTGTTCTATGGTCACCTGGTGCAGTGAGCAGTCCACCCCCCTATATTATACCATCTTTATCTATCCAACACAAAACAGGACTTGGATTGCCATACACACCCATCCATATTTACTGCACCAATCATCAGGCAACAAAAATTCCTACCACAAACCCAAACAACCTTTGTGAAAGTAGAAAAATACAAGCAACCGTTTCAAGAGTAAACAATGTTGTCTTCAAGTGGTCACATCCCTTAAAATGTATCCCTCTTTCATGGCTGTTTATATGTGATTTTACAACCTCTTCTTGTTCAAGGGTGGCTTTTGGGGTTGGAGAAGGTTACGGTGTCTTGGAAGATGAGGATGAGAATCTTAACTTTGTGGCATTGGGGGATTGGGAGCCAGTGTAAGTCATTGAGGGCGGGAAATGAGACGATGCTGGATAGGATAGAGGCAGCAGAGCTGGACTTTCGGGATGGTGCAGTTTGAAAGGCTGGCCAGCATAGGATTTAAGCCAGCAATTCTGAACGCGACCAAGCAAGGGTGAGTCTTTCAGCAGCAGAAGGGTAATCAGCAACTTTAGAGGTGGGATCAGGCAGTGTGTGTGATGAAGGGGGTATGGGGGCCTGAAACTCCACTGAGGGTTGAATGAGACACCAAAAGATAAGAACAGTCTTGTTCAGTTCAGGACAGTGGTCAGGAAGAACTCTATGGCTTTGGTTTTTACAATCTTTGACTGGAGGAAATTACAAGACTGAATATTGGACAAACAGTGTAAAAACAGAGACAATGGAGGGGTCGGAGGGGTCATTTACAATGGAGGGGTGGATGTGGAACTGACCCCATGTTCGAAAATGATGTCTCCAAAGAGCGGCATATAAATGCAGAAGAGGAGGGGAGCCAAAGATAGGCCCTTGGGGAACTCCACGAGGTAACAGTGCAGCAATAGGAAGAGAAGCCATTGCTAGAGATGCTTTAGCTATGATTGGATAGCTAAGAGTGGAACAAAGTGAATGCAATCCCACTGAGTTGGAGACAGCAGGATTGAAGCACTGGTGTGGTCAATCCCATCAAAGGCTGCAGAAGGAACAAGGAAGGACAATGCATCATGATGGCAACTTAGCTCTCAATATAAGCCTCCCAAGATTATGCCTGTAGTCATCTGTAAATGCACAACTTGAGATTGTAGAAATTACAGCCTTGAGAATTAATGCCCTCAAATCTTATCTTAAGATTGAGCAACTTCAAGAGTACTCCATTCATTTTTGGCCATTGCACCCCACATCCGAGCTTGGGCAGGCAAATTGCTCTGCAGATCTTTCTATGCTAATCTGTGTCCAACCACTAGGAGGTGCAGAAGGGCAACTGAAAATGGTGTACCTCCTGATTTGCTATCCCTTTCCAGTGGGAAATATTAAATCAGCGTTCACTGTTTCACTCAGAATGGCTCAGCCTTCCCATGTCTTAGCACTTTCTCCTGTGGGAATTTCTGGGCGAGAGACCATGTCCTGCAGCATTGTGATACAGAGTCATGATACCAAGGCACTAATACGCCAAGTCTTAGCTAATTAGAGCTCTTAAAAACCGGTCAGCACAGGTGCAAGAGGGATTTACCACAGCCCTTTTTACGACAGTCTGACCGATTAGTGCTCTGGGGAACTCCCTGCTCAGACTAGTAGCACATCCGAGCAGAGTATGCATTCTGAGATGGAAGAACAACATCTGCATCAGTGCATTAAATAGGTGATGCAACTCAACCACTTTCAACTTCTTTGCTTCGAAACAAAAAGCTTTCTGAACCGGAGGACAAAACCCATGCTACGCAGTCACAATCAATGCCCCAGCAGCTGAATTTACTCTCCAAAAACAGCTCCCACCACGGGCCTCATTATTTATTCAGTATGCAAGAGTCATTTATTGCCTTGTAAACTCTGCAACTCCGGTGAATTGCTCTGAACCGTCAGCCCAGACTGCGGTCTGCAGCTGGCTTCACTAACTTCACTCTCGAAAAAAAATCAGAATATTTAAAGTCAGCTCTCATCCCCCCTCCTCTTGGAGCAGTGGGAAAGGTGAAACCAGTAAGCCTGTGGTTACTTAACCCAGTATGAGGGATCAGAGCTATTAACATCGATCCATCAGGAGATAGATTTGAGTAGAGAGAGAGAGAGAGAGAGAGCCAATTCACCCACCCAGTTTTATTTGCTTCTTTCGAACATGTCAACATAAAATGAAAAGGAAGTCACACTCCAGCAAATAAGAGTGTAGACTGGGATTAGAACTGGTGCCTCTTTAAAAAAAAGAGAGACGGCCACACTAGAATCACACTTGCCGGTTGGTGTCTTTCAACCCGGAAGATTGGCGGAAACCCTGTTCCTAAGCCTAGGGTTTCTACTGCCGTCACGTCGGATTTACACCGGTGGATCAGAAGCACGCCTGAGGGAATTCCCGCCGTCTGTACCTGCAGCACTCCCTGCTGCACCGGAGAGCATCTGCTCTGCTCTGCCACTCGATCATTTACACTTGCCAATACCTGGCGGTGTAATCGAAAAGTTAAATTGCCTTGTGCCTCCAACAGGGCTTGGCTTTTAAAATACTTTCAGCTGTGCTTTTTGCACAGAAAATTTTGATTCCAGTTTTACATTAACTGCACAGAACGACAATGCAAGTAGTCGAATGCACAAAGTTTCTGGGTACATGGTAGCCATCTTGATTGGCAGGATCAAAAGGGGAGCTCCCTGAAACGCTCAAACCTTGCTCAAAATAACAAGGTGCTGTTTCTATACCGGCAGTGGTTCTTGGGCTGCTCTGCTAAACCTTGCTTTTGATTGCAGAACAAGATCGAGGGATAAGAAAGGTGTCATTTTTTTGTTTCAAGACAAGAATCAATTGGGGGAAAAGGTGGCCAATGTATAATTGATATTATGCCCTCAGCCTCACGGTGAAGCCCCTTGCAACTCTTTGCTAAACATTATCCTCAGTAAAGGCACATCTCAAAGTTTTATAGGGATTCAGGAGGTTTTGGCATCAATATGAGAAAGGAAATTCTAAACACAAAATATGTTTGTAAAAAATCATTTGTATCATTTCAGATTTGGGAAAATTCAACTTCAAGTTCACCTGAAATGACCAGGAACATAGAACAGAGAGATTTTTTTTCTGCCCAACTGGGATATTCAGAATCCCTCAAGTTGTCTACATTCAGCTCCCTTCTCAATTAGCAACATAAACTGTCATTCTTCACTGAAGTGATTGCAGCTTTTCAACTCCACTTCATCCAAAGTATGACTTGCGTATGATTTTAATCAGCTTATTCCACTCTGCAATCACATCCATGCTGTGTTTATTTTCTAGTTGTTTGTGGCTTCTGTGCTGTTAAGAGTGAGCCAAAGGCGGGAATGAAAGAGTTTTCTAACTGCGAGAGTGTCTCGCAAAGTAAACATCCCTTCCTCGAAAGCAAGCTCCAGAATTCCCAGAATAGTCAGAATGGCCCAGGTGCAGGGTAATTGTCTCATTTGTTAAAAGTGGGAGACAGGAGAAAGCTTGAAACATCAGCTCCACAATCGGCCAAGCAGTTTCTTCATGGGATAAGAATGAACAAGCAATGAGTAAACAATTCCAGATCCACAAGCGGTTTGGCATTCAACACGGATCATTACAGTAGTTTGAGCGTTTCAGGGAGCTCCCCTTTTGATCCTGCCAATCAAGATGGCTACCATGTACCCAGAAACGTTGTGCATTTGACTACTTGCATTGAAGTTCCGTGCAGTTAATGTAAAACTGGAATCAAAATTTTCTGTGCAAAAAGCACGGCTGAAAGTATTTTAAAAGCCAAGCCCTGTTGGACGCACAAGGCAATTTAACTTTTCGATTACACCGCCAGGTATTGGCAAGTGTAAATGATCGAGTGGCAGAGCAGAGCAGATGCTCTCCGGTGCAGCAGGGAGTGCTGCAGGTACAAATGGTGGGAATTTCCTCAGGCGTGCTTCTGATCCACCGGTGTAAATCCGACGGGACAGCAGCAGAAACCCTAGGCTTAGGAACAGGGTTTCCACCAATCTTCCGAAGTTATGGTGGGCAAGGATGTATCAGCTTCCAACAGAGGCTGTAGAGATGGCCTCCTTTGGCTCAGGAGCCCTCGGGCTCAAATTAGATAGACACTCTTCTGGAAAGGAGAGATACTTAAGCAACAATAGACCTCCAACTAGGCTACTGTCCAAAAATGCTCATTAATTGACAGAGTTAACTCAGAAATGTCCATTTCTCATTTGGAGCAACATCATCTTCATTCCTACAGGCAACAATGGAGCACGTGGCAGCTTCACTAGAACTCGTGATATTTGCTCTGCACAAGTTGCTGAGGAACAGTGAGCTCTTCTTCCATCCTAGAAGTACAGACTGCTCTATGGAGGCTGCAGGTGTCAAGATATATAGCACCCTGAATAGTGGCTTTCAGCCACTTGGGACTGGGATACAGACAGCTGTGCTTCAGAGCTTCCAAGATCCAATAGCTTCTATTCCACCACTCAGTGGAGGGACAGATCCAGGGTCAAGTACAATGGCACCAGCTAAGGTCCATCCACATGGTTGTCACCTCTTATAGAACAACAGCACATATCAGGCATTTACCCTGTCTTCTCCAAGCACCACTCAAGTAGTTTAAGAAAGGAGAGAGAGCATCAGAGAGAGAGAGAGGGCAAACGTGTGCAGGAGTGAGAGAGAGCACGCATGAGAGAGAGCGTGAGCGCATGAGAGAGAGCAGGTGCGTGCATGAGAGAGAAAGAGAGTGAGCATGACGGAAAGAGAGAGCGAGCATGAGAGAGAGAGAGCAAGCACATGAAAGAGTGCACAAGAGAAAGAGAGAGAAAGAACATGAGAGAGAGAGTGTGCGCATCGGAGAGAGAGAGTGTGCATGAGAGACAGAGAAAGAGTGCGCATAAAAGAGAGAGCGCATGAGAGAGTGTGCATGAGAGACTGAGAGAGAGTGCACATGAGAGAGAGAGAGCGCGCATGAGAGACAGAGGGAGAGAGCGCATGAGAGAGAGCTCGTGCACATGGGAGACAGTGAGAGAGCACATGAGAGAGAGAGAGCGCATGAGAGACAGAGGGAGAGCGTGCATGAGAGAGAGAGCACATGAGAGAGCGTGCATGAGAGAGAGAGCACGCGCATGGGAAACAGAGAGAGAGCACATGAGAGAGAGAGAGCGCATGAGAGAGTGTGCATGAGAGACTGAGAGAGAGTGCACATGAGAGAGAGAGAGCGCGCATGAGAGAGAGAGGGAGAGAGCGCATGAGAGAGAGCTCGTGCGGATGGGAGACAGTGAGAGAGCACATGAGAGAGAGAGAGCGCATGAGAGACAGAGGGAGAGCATGCATGAGAGAGAGAGCACATGAGAGAGCGTGCATGAGAGAGAGAGCACGCGCATGGGAAACAGAGAGAGAGCACATGAGAGAGAGAGCGCATGAGAGAGCGAGGAAGAGCGTGCATGAGAGAGAGGGAGAGCATGTGAGAGAGAGGGAGGGCACATGAGAGAGAGGGGGAGAGAGAGTGCATGAAAGAGACTGCGTGCATGGGAGAGAGCATGCATGAGAGAGAGCGCACATGAAAGAGAAAGCGCATGAGAGAGAACGCATGAGATAGAGCGCACATGTGTGAGAGAGAGCGTGCATTAAGAGAGAGAGCATGCATGAGAGAGAGAGGGAGATAGAGCATTGAGAGAGGGAGAGTGCATGAGAGAAAGAGAGAGCGAGTGCATGATAGAGAGTGCATGAGAGACAAAGAGAGATTGCGCATGAGAGAGAGTGAGTGCATGAGAGAGCGAGGGAGAGTGCATGAGAGAGAGAAGTAGAGCACATATGAGAGAGAGAATGCATGAAAGAGTGCGCAAGAGAAAGAGAGACAGAGCACGCATCAGAGAGAGAGCATGAGAGAGAGCGCATGAGAGAGAATGAGAGATAAAGAGCATGATAGAGAGAGAGAGCATGAGTGAGCACACATGAGAGAGAGAGAGCGCATGAGAGAGCATGCATGAGAGTGCGCATGAGCGAGAGAGAGAGAGAGCGCATGAGAGTGTATGAGAGAGAGAGAGAGCGCAGGAGAGAGAGCCCGCCCGGGAGAGAGAGCGCACGCGGGAGAGAGAGCACGTGAGAGAGAGCGCATGCAGGGGAGAGAGCACGTGCAACAGACAGAGCACACGGAGGAGAGAGAGCATGAGCAGGAGAGAGAGCGCATGCAGGGGAGAGGGCATGCTCAGGAAAGAGGGCACGTGCAGGAGAGAGAGTGCTTGCAGGAGGGAGAGCATGAGAGAGAGAGAGCGCAGGAGAGAGAGGGAGAGAGCGCATGAGAGAGAGTACATGAGAGAGAGAGCGCTTGAGAGAGAGAGCATGCGTATCAGAGAGCGCGCGCAAGAGAGAGAGCACGAGAGGGAGACAGCACAGGAGAGAGAGGGAGAGAGTGCATGAGAGGGAGTGCATGACAGAGAGAGAGCGCTTGAGAGAGAATGTGCATCAGAGAGTGCGCATGCAGGAGAGAGCATGCGCAAGAGGGAGAGCACATGCAGGAGAGAGGGCGCGTGCAGGAGAGAGCATGCACAGGAGAGAGAGCACGTGCAAGAGGGAGAGCGCATGCAGGAGAGAGAGCGCGTGCAGGAGAGACCACACGCAGGAGAGAGCGTGTGCAAGAGAGAGGGCAGGTGCAGTAGCGAGAGCACGAGAGGGAGAGAGCACATGAGAGAGAGAGAGAGCGCATGAGAGAGAAAGAGAGAGCGCATGAGAGAGAGAGCGTGCATCACAGAGTGCACAGAGAGAGAGCACATGCAGGAGAGAGAGCATGCACACAGGAGAGACAGCGCACGCAGGAGAGAGAGCACACGCAGGAGAGAGAGCACGCACAGGAGAGAAAGCACGCGCAGGAGAGAGAGCACATGCAGGAGAGAGAGCGCGTGCAGGGGAGAGAGCGCGTGCAGGGGAGATAGCGCGTGCAGGGGAGAGAGCACGTGCAGGAGAGAGCGCGAGAGGGAGAGAGCGCCAGAGAGAGAGGGAGAGAGTACATGAGAGACAGCGCATGAGAGACAGAGCATGCACATCAGAGAGAGCGCATGCGGTAGAGAGAGCGCACGTGGGAGAGAGTGCACGCGCAGGGGAGAGAGCACGCGCAGAAGCAAGTGCGTGCACAGGAGAGAGGGCATGTGCAGGTGAGACAGCACAAGAGGGAGAGAGCACATGAGAGGGAGAGAGCGCGTGAGAGAGAGAGAGTGCATGAGAGGGAGAGAGCGCATGAGAGAGAGAGCGCATGAGAGAGCGCATGAGAGAGATACCGCAAGAGAGAGAGAGCATGCGCAGAGAGCACACGGAGGAGAGAGTGCGCGCGCAGGTGAGAGAGCATGTGCAGGAGCGCGCACAGGAGAGAGAGCGTGGGCAGGTGAGAGAGAACGTGCAGGACAGAGAACACGTGCAGGACAGAGTGCGCAAAGGAAAGAGCGCGCGCAGGAAAGAGGGCATGTGCAGGTGAGACAGCACAAGAGGGAGAGAGCGCATGAGAGGGAGAGAGCACATGATAGAGAGCACATGAGAGAGAGTGAGTGCATGAGACAGAGAGTGCATGAGAGAGAGAGCACATGAGAGAGAGAGCATGCATCAGACAGCGTGTGGAGAGAGAGTACGCGCAGGAGAGAGAGCGTGCAGGAGAGAGAGCGCGTGCAAGAGAGAGCATGCGCAGGAGAGAGAGATAGAGATAGAGCACGCTTGGGAGGGAGAGCATGAGAGAGCGCATGAGAGAGAGATAGAACTGATGCAAGAGAGCATGAGAGAGAAAGAGAGAGAGAAAGAGCATGAGAGAGAGCACGCAGGAGAGGGAGAGCATGAGAGAGCATGCAGGAGAGAGAGAGAGCTGATGTGAGAGAATGTGAGAGATGGAGAAAGAAAGAGCATGAGAGAGAGAATGCATGAGAGAGAGCAAGCATGAGAGTGTGAAAGAGAGAGGGAATGCATGAGAGAGAGAGCACAAGAGAGAGACAGTGAGAGATTAAGAGCATGAGAGACCATGAGGGAGAGTGTGTGCATGAGAGAGAGAGCACATGAGAGAGAGAGAGAGCGCACATGGAAGAGAGAGAGCATATGAGAGAGCGTGCATGAGAGGGAGAGAGTGCATGAGAGAGCGAGGAAGTGTACATGAGAGAGACAGTGAGAGCGCAGGAGAGAGAGAGGGAGAGCACGCATGAGAGAGAGAGAGAGCATGAGAGAGAAAGAGCATGCATGAGAGAGCGCGCGCATGATAGAGAGCACAAGAGGGAGAGAGCGCATGAGAGAGAGAGAGGGAGCGTGTGAGAGAGAGAGAGAGCATGCATCAGAGAACGTGCGCTGGAGAGAGAGCGCACAGAGAGTGTGCGCAGGAGAGAGCATGCACAGGGGAGAGAGAGATAGAGCATGCATAGGAGGGAAAGCATGAGAGAGAGAGAGAACTGATGTGAGAGAGCATGAGAGAGAAAGGGAGAGAGAAAGAGCATGAAAGAGAGCACGCATGAGAGGGAGAGCATGAGAGAGTGCGCAGGAGAGAGAGAGAGAGCTGATGTGAGAGAGCATGAGCGAGAAAGAGAGCGAGCATGAGAGATGGAGAAAGAAAGAGCATGAGAGAGAACAAGCATGTGAGTGTGAAAGAGAGAGGGAGTGCATGAGAGAGAGAGAGAGAGAGCATGAGAGAGAGACAGTGAGAGATTAAGAGCATGAGAGACCATGAGGGAGAGAATGTCCATGACAGAGCACATGAGAGAGAGAGCGCGCACATGAGAGAGAGAGAGAGCACATGAGAGAGCATGCATGAGAGAGAGAGAGTGCATGAGAGAGCGAGGAAGTATGCATGAGAGAGACAGTGAGAGCACAGGAGAGAGAGAGGGACAGCGCACATGAGAGAGAACACACATGAAAAAGTGCACAAGAGGAAGAGAGAGAAAGCACGCATGAGAGAGAGTATGAGACAGAAAGAGCATGCATGAGAGACCGTGCGTATGAGAGAGAGCACAAGAGGGAGAGAGCGTATGAGAGAGAGCACAAGAGGGAGAGAACGCATGAGAGAGAGGGAGCGCGTGAGAGAGAGACCATGCATCAAAGAGCACGCGCAGGAGAGAGAGGGCACGCAGGAGAGAGAGGGCATGCAGGAGAGAGAGCATGAGACAGAGCACACATGAGAGAGAGAACGCATGAAGTAGAGAGAGCGCGCACAGAAGAGAGAGTGTGTGAAGGAGAGAGAGTGCGTGCAGGAGAGAGAGAGAGATAGAGCACGCATGAGAGGGAGAGCATGAGAAAATGCATGAGAGAGAGAGAGTGTGAAAGAGAGAGCTAGCCTGAGAGAGAGAGAATGTATGAGAGAGGGAGAGAGCAAGGGAGAGCGAGAGATAAAGAGCATGAGAGAGCATGATAGAGAGAGAGAGCACTTGAGAGAGTGTGCACGAGAGACTGAGAGAGAGTGCGCATGAGTGAGAGAGAGTGCATGAGAGAGTGAGAGAGAGTGCACATGAGTGAGAGACTGAGAGAGAGTGCACATGAGTGAGAGAGAGTGCATGAGAGAGTGAGGGAGAGCACATGAGTGAGAGAGTGCATGAGAGAGTGAGGGAGAGCACATGAGAGAGAGTGGGAGAGTGCATGAGAGAGAATGCATGAAAGAGTGCGCAAGAGAAAGAGAGAGAGAGCGCATCAGAGAGAGTGCGCATCTGGGAGAGAGCAAGCACAAGAGAGAGCATGAGAGAGAGTATGAAAGAGAGAGCACGCATGAGAGAGAGAGCGCACATCCGAGAGAGAGCGCGCATCCGAGAGAGAATGCGCATGAGAAAGAGAGCATGTATGAGAGAGAGAGCATGTGCATGAGAGAGAGCATGCACATGAGAGAGAGCGCACGCATGAGAGAGAGCGTGCGCACGAGAGAGAGTGTGCGCATGAGAGAGAGCGCAGCAGAGAGATAGCGCAGCAGAGAGAGAGCACAGCAGAGAGAGAGCACAGCAGAGAGAGAGCACAGCAGAGAGAGAGCACAGCAGAGAGAGCGAGCACGCACAGGAGAGAGAGAGATAGATAGAGCACCCTTGAGAGGGAGGGCATGAGAGAACGCATGAGAGAGGGAGGGAGATCAAATGAGAGAGAGTGGGAGAGCGCATAAGAGAGAGAGTGAGAGTGCATATGTGAGAGAGAACACATCAGAAAGAGAGTACGAGGGAGAGAGCACGCATGAGAGAGAGAGTGCATCAGAGAGAGAGTGCACATCAGGGAGAGAGCACGCATCAGAGAGAGAGTACGAGGGAGAGAGAACGCATGAGAGAGAGAGAGCATGCAGCCGAGAGGGAGCACATGAGAGAGAGCGCGCGCATGAGAGAGAGCGCGCGCATGAGAGAGAGCGCACGCATGAGAGGGAGCGCACGCATGAGAGAGAGAGAGAGCGTGCGCATGAGAGAGAGAGAGAGCGCAGCAGAGAGAGAGCGTGCCGGAGAGAGAGAGCATGCAGGAGAGAGGGAGAGCGTGCAGCAGGGAAAGAGCGCGGAGGAGAGAAAAAGCGCGAAGGAGGGAGAGAGCGCACACAAGAGAGAGAGTGCGCAGGAGAGAGATAGCACACGCAGGAGAGAGAGAGCAAGCATGCAGGAGAGTGCGCACAGGAGAGAGAGAGCGTGCAGGAGAGAGATAGCGCACAGAGGAGAGAGAGCATGCATTGGAGAGAAATAGAGCACACATGAGACGGAGAGCATGAGAGAGCGTGCAGGAGAGAGCGCGCAGGAGAGAGAGAGAGCTGATGTGAAAGAGCATGAGAGAAAGACAGTGAGCATGAGAGATGGAGAAAGAAAGAGCATGAGAGAGAGCAAGCATGAGAGTGTGAAAGAGAGAGCTAGCATGAGAGAGAGGGTGAAAGAGAGAGAGCGCGAGAGAGAGACAGTGAGAGATAAAGAGCATGAGAGATCATGAGAGAGAGTGTGTGCATGAGAGAGAGGCCGCATGAGAGAGCATGCATGGGAGGGAGAGAGTGCATGAGAGGGTGAGGGAGTGCGCATGAGAGAGAGAACATGCATGAAAGAGTGCGCAAGAGGAAGAGTGAGAGAGAGAGCATGCATCAGAGAGAGAGAGAGAGCATGAGGGAGAAAGAGCATGCATGAGAGAGCGCACACATGAGAGAGAGCATGAGAGGGAGAGAGCACATGAGAGAGAGAGAGAGAGAGCACATGAGATGAGAGCATGCATCAGAGCGTGCACGCAGGAGAGAAAGAGCATGCAGCAGGGAAAGAGCGTGCAGGAGAGAAAAAGCACGAAGGAGAGAGAGAGCATGTGCAGGAGAGAGAGTGCGCAGGAGAGAGAGCAAGCAGGAGAGAGATAGCGCATGCAGGAGAGAGAGAGAGCATGCAGGAGAGAGAGAGCGCACAGGAGAGAGAGAGAGTGCACAGGAGAGAGTGAGCATGCATGAGACAGAGAGCATGAGAGAGAGAGCTGATGTGAGAGAGCATGAGAAAGAAAGACAGCGAGCATGAGAGATGGAGAAAGAAAGAGCATGAGAGGGAGAATACATGAGAGAGAGCAAGCATGAGAGTGTGAAAGAGAGAGCTAGCATGAGAGAGAGGGCGAGAGAGAGAGAGCGCGAGAGAGAGACAGTGAGAGATAAAGAGCATTAGAGATCATGAGAGAGAGAGTGTGTGCATGAGAGAGAGGGCGCATGAGAGAGAGAACACGCATGAAAGAGTGCGCAAGAGGAAGAGAGGGAGAACACGCATCAGAGAGAGAGCATGAGAAAGAAAGAGCATGCATGAGAGAGTGCACGAGAGGGAGAGAGCGCATGAGAGAAAGAGAGAGAGCGCGTGAGATAGAGAGTGCATAAGAGAGATCATGCATCAGAGTGCGCACGCAGGAGAGAGAGCGCACGAAGGAGAGAGAGCACGCGCAGGAGCGAGAGTGTGCGCAGGAGAGAGCATGAGAGAGAGCATGAGGGAGAGAGCACATGAAGGAGAGAGAGCATGAAGAGAGAGAGTGTGCAGGAGAGAGCATGCGCGCAGGAGAGAGAGAGAGAGCACACATGAGAGGGAAAGCATGAGAGCGCGCATGGAACCATAGCAAAGTTACAGCACAGAAGGAGACCATTCAGCCCATCTTATCCATGCCAGCCCTTTCTAATCCCACCTTCCTGCACCCGGCCCATAGCCCTGCAGCTTACAGCACTTAAGGTGCAGATCCAGGTACTTTTTAAAAGAGTTTAGAGTTTCTGCCTCGACTGCCAACTTGGGCAGCAAATTCCAGACACCCACTACCCTCTGCGTAAAAAAGTTCTTCCTCATGTCCCCCCTACACCTTCTGCCATTTATCTTGAATCTATGTCCCCTGGTTCTAGAATTCTCCATCAAGGAAAACAATTTGATCCTGTCCACTCTATCTATTCCCCTCATAATTTTGTACACCTCAATCAAGTCACCTCTCAGCCTTCTTTGTTCTAAGGAAAATAACCCCAATCTCTCCTCGTAGCTACACTTTTCTAACCCTGGCAACATTCTTGTAAACCTCCTCTGCACTCTCTCCAGAGCTATTACGTCCTTCCTGTAATGTGGTGACCAGAACTGCACACAATACTCCAGTTTTGGCCTCACCAGTGTTTTATACAATTCCAACATTATATCCTTACTTTTATATTCTATACCTCTGCCAGTGAAGGACAGCATTCCATATGCCTTCTTTACAACCTTGTCTACTTGAACTGCTGCCTTCAGGAACCTGTGTACTTGTACGCCAAGATCTCTCACTTCATCTACTCCTCTTAGTATATTCCCATTTATTGTGTAATCCCTGTAACTGTTTGACCTCCCTAAATGTATAACCTCACACTTCTCGATGTTAAAATCCATCTGCCACTTTACCGCCCACTCCACCAACCTGCAAATTTCCCAATTTCCCCCCACGTTCACGTCCAAATCATTAATATATAACACAAACAGCAAAGGTCCCAACACCGAGTCCTGTGGAACACCACTTGAGACAACTTTCCATTCGCAAGGGCATCCATCGACCATTACCCTTTGTTTTCTGTTACAAAGCCAACCTTTTATCCAGTTTGCCACATTACCCTGAATCCCATGGGCTTTTAGTTTCCTGACCAATCTGCCATGTGGGACCTTGTCAATTGCCTTGCTAAAATCCATGTACACAACATCCACTGCACTACCTTCATCAACCCTTCTTGTCACTTCCTCAAAGAATTCAATCAAATTTGTGAGGCAAGACCTTCCTTTAACAAATCCATGCTGACCATCACTGACTAGTCCATGCCTTTCCACATGACAGTTAATCCTATCTCTCAGGATTGATTCTAATAATTTGCTTACCACCAATGTAAGACTAACTGGCCTATAATTGTTTGGCATTTCCTTTGATCCCTTTTTAAACAATGGAACTACGTTTGCATTTCTCCAGTCCTCTGGTACCTCCCCTGTATCTAGTGAAGATTGGAAAATCATCCTCAGGTCATCTGCTATCTCCTCCCTGACTTCCTTCAGCAGCCTCAGAAACAATCCATCTGGTCCTGCTGACTTACCAACTTTCAAGGATTTCAACCCTTCGAGTACTTCCTCTCTCTTTATGACTATCTCATCCAATATCTCGCAGTGTTCCTCCTGGACTACTATATCTACATCCTCCCTTTCCTTTGTAAACACAGAGACAAAATATTCATTCAAAACCCTTCCCACAGCCTCTGCATCTACACACAAGTTTCCATCTTCATTTCTGATAGGTCCCACTTTTTCCTTAACTAACCTTTTAGCATTAATGTATTGGTAAAATATCTTTGGGTTATCTTTAACTTTACTTGTTAATCTTTCTTCATGCCCTCTCTTTGGTTTCCTTATTTCCTTTTTTACTTCGTCCCTGCACTTCCTATATTCGTCTAGGCTATCTGCAGTGCTTAGTTCTTTGTGCCTATCATACACTTTCTTTTTCTGTTTGATCTTCCCCTGTATTCCTCTAGACAACCAGGGGGGGTCTAGATTTGGCAGTACCACTCTTATTTTTGTAGGAGACATGTCTACTTTGTACAATTAGGATCTCGCTTTTTAGTGCTTCCCACTGTTTTATCCTCCAGCAGTGCTGTCCAGTCCACCACAGCCAAGTCCCTTCTCATTTCTGCAAAATTTGCCTTCCCCCAGTTAAAGACTTTTACTCCTGCCTTATCTCTGTCCTTTTCCATGGTAATGCTAAATCTAATTGAATTGTGATCACTGTCCCCGATATGGTCGGCAACTGTCACTTCACCCACTTGCCCTTCTTTATTCCCCAAGACTAGGTCTAGAATTGCATCTCCTCTCGTTGGGTTTGTCACTAATTGGTTGAAAAAATTTTCCTGGACACACTGCATGAATTTTTCTACCTCAGTGCCCCTTATATTGTCTGAATCCCAGTTGATATTAGGATAGTTAAAGTCTCCTACTATTATTGCCCTCTTGTTCTTACAAGCAGAAATTTGCCTACATATTTGTTCTTCTATCTCCCTTTCACTATTTGGGGATCTGCAGTATACTCCCAGTAGTGTGACTGCCCTTTTTTTATTTCTAAGCTCAATCCATAAAGCCTCGTTTGTTGACCCATTTAGTATATCATCCCTTCTCACAACTGGAATTGATTCTTTAACCATTAGTGCTACCCCCCACCCCCCTCCTTTTTTATCTCTTACTCTATCGTGTCTGAAGACTCTATAACCAGGGATATTAAGCTGCCAGTTTTGTCCCTCCTTTAGCCAGGTCTCCGTTATAGCAATATAGGAGAGATTGAGAGCGCAGGAGAGGGAGAGCACGCAGGAGAGAGAGGGCGTGCATGAGAGAGAAAGAGAGCACACATCAGGGAGAGGGCGTGCATGAGAGAGAGAGAGAGAGCATGAGAGAGAGAGTGGAGGAGAGAGAGAGAGAGAGAGAGAGCGGAGGAAAGAGAGAGAGAGAGCAGAGGAGAGAGAGAGTGGAGGAGAGAGAGAGAGCGGAGGAGAGAGAGCACGCAGGAGAGAGAGAGCGCGCAGGAGAGAGAGAGCGCGCAGGAGAGAGAGAGCGCGCAGGAGAGAGAGAGCACACAGGAGATAGAGAGCGTGCAGGAGGTAGAGAGCGTGCAGGAAGTAGAGAGCGCACAGGAGGTAGAGAGCGCGCAGGAAGTAGAGAGCGCACAGGAGGTAGAGAGCGCACAGGAAGTAGAGAGCGCGCAGGAAGTAGAGAGCGCGCAGGAGGTAGAGCACGTGCAGGAGGTAGAGAGCGTGCAGGAAGTAGAGAGCGCGCAGGAGGTAGAGAGCGCGCAGGAGAGAGAGCATGCGCAGGAGAGAGAGCACACGCAGGAGAGAGAGAGCGCGCAGGAGATAGAGAGCATGCAGGAGAGAGAGAGCGCACAGGAGAGAGAGAGCGCACAGCAGAGAGAGAGCACGCAGAAGAGAGATAGCGCGCAGGAGAGAGATAGCGCGCAGGAGAGATTGAGCGTGCAGAGGAGAGAGAGCACGCACAGGAGAGAGAAAAAGAGAGCACGGATCAGAGGGACAGCATGCAGAAGAGAGAGAGCTGATGTGAGAGAGCATGAGAGAGAAAGAGAGTGAGCCTGACAGATGGTGAAAGAAAGAGCATGAGAGAGAGAATGCATGAGAGAGAGCAACCATGAGAGTGTGAAAGAGAGGGCTAGCATGAGAGAGAGAGGGAATGCATGAGAGAGAGAGAGAGAGTGTGAGAGAGAGACAGTGAGAGATAAAGAGCATGAGGGAGCATGAGAGAGAGTGTGTTCATGAGAGAGAGCGCGCAAGAGAAAGAGAGAGAGCGCACATGAGAGATAGAGAGCGCATGAGAGTGCATGAGAGACAGAGAGAGAGTGCACATGAGAGAGATAGAGTGCACGCATGAGAGACAGCATGAGAGAGAGAGGGAGAGCACATGAGAGAGAGGGAGAGCACATGAGAGAGTGGGGGAGAGCGCACATGAGAGAGAATGCATGAAAGAGTGCGCAAGAGAAAGAGCGAGAAAGAGTCATGAGAGAGAGAGCATGCATCAGAGGGAAAGGGCACGCATGAGAGAGAGACAGAGTATTGAGAGATAGAGCGCATGAGAGAGAGTGCATGAGAGTCAGAGAGAGAGTGTGCATGAGAGAGAGTGAGTGCATGAGAGAGAGAGATGGAGAGCACATGGGAGAGAGGAAGCGCACATGAGGAGAGAATGCATGAAAGAGTGCATGCATGGGAGAGAGAGAGAGCACATGAGAGACAGAGAGCATGAGAGAAAGAGAGAGGGCATGAGAGGGAGAGCATGAGAGAGTGCATGAGAGAGAAAGAGAGCACATGAGAGAGGGAGGAAGAGCGCATGAGAGAGAGAGAGAGTGCATGAGAGAGAGGGAGAGTGCATGAGAGAGAGAGAGAGCGCACATGAGAGAGAGAGCACGCAAGAGGGAGAGAGCACGCAGGAGAGAGAGCATGTGCAGGAGAGAGAGCATGAGAGAGCATGAGAGAAAGCGAACACATGGGAGAGAGAGAGCATGAGAGAAAGAGAGAGCATGAGAGAGAGCATGAGAGGGAGAGCATGCATGAGAAAGAGCACGCATGAGAGAGAGAGAGCATGAGAGGGAGAGAGCATGAGAGGGAGAGCATGCATGAGAAAGAGCACGCATGAGAGAGAGAGAGCATGAGAGGGAAAGCATGAAAGAGAGAGAATGAGAGAGAGAATGCATGAGAGAGGGAGAGAGAGTGCATATGAGAGAGAGAGCGTGCATGTGAGAGAGAGAGAGTGCATGAGAGAGAGAGAGCGTGCATGAGAGAGCGAAGGAGAGCGCATGAGAGAGGGAGGGAGAGCGCATGAGAGAGAGAATGTGCAGGAGAGAGAGAGCATGAGAGAAAGAGAGAGGGCATGAGAGGGGGAGCATGAGAGAGAGCATGAGAGGGAGAGCATGGGAGAGCACATGAGAGAGAGAATGCATGAGGGTGTGCACATCTGAGAGAGAGAGCGCATGAGAGAGAGAGAGCACATCAGGGACAGAGTGCGCATTAGAGAGAGAGCATGCATCTGAGAAAGAGCGCATGAGAGAGTGGGAGAGCGCATATGAGAGATAATGCATGAAAGAGTGCGCAAGAGAAAAAGAGAGAGAGCGCGCATCAGGGAGCATTAGGGGGAGAGTACGAGAGAGTGAATGAGAGGGAGAGCATGAGCGAGTGCATGAGAGAGTGCATGAGAGAGAGAAAGCACATGAAAGAGAGTGCATGAGAGACAGAGAGAGAGAGCATGAGGGAGAATGCATGAGAGAGAGAACATGTGAGAGACAGAGTGCATGAGAGAGAGAGAGCGCATGAGAGAGCGAGGGAGAGTGCATGAGAGAGGGAGTGTATCTGAGAGAGAGCGTGCATCAGGGAGAGAGAGCGCATGAGAGAGAGGGCATGAGAGAGAGAGCATGAGAGAGACAGCATGCATGAGAGAGAGACCGTGCATCCGAGAGAGAGCGCATGAGAGAGAGTGCATGAGAGAGAGCGCACATGAGAGAGAGAGAGAGAGAGAGAGAGCGCATGAGAGAGCGAGGGAGTGCGTATGAGGGAGAGAGTGTATGTGAGAGAGAGCGTGCATCAGGGAGAGAGAGCGCATGAGAGAGAGGGCATGAGAGAGAGAGCATGAGAGAGACAGCATGCATGAGAGAGAGACCGTGCATCCGAGAGAGAGCGCATGAGAGAGAGTGCATGAGAGAGAGCGCACATGAGAGAGAGAGAGAGAGAGCGCATGAGAGCAAGAGAGAGAGCAGATGACAGAGGACATGAGAGAGCGCATGAGAGAGAGCACGCGCATGAGAGCACGCGCATGAGAGAGAGCGCGCACATGAGAGAGAGAGCACATGAGAGTGAGAGAGTGCAAGAGAGAGAGAGCGCAGGAGACAGAGAGAGCACAGGAGACAGAGAGAGCGCAGGAGAGAGGGAGAGCGCAGGTGAGAGAGAGAGAGAGCAGGAGAGAGAGAGCGCAGGAGACAGAGAGAGCGCAGGAGACAGAGAGAGCGCAGGAGACAGAGAGAGCGCAGGAGACAGAGAGAGCGCAGGAGACAGAGAGAGCGCAGGAGAGAGGGAGAGCGCAGGAGAGAGGGAGAGCGCAGGTGAGAGAGAGCATGAGAGAAAGAGAGAGGGCATGAGAGGGAGAGCACGAGAGAGTGCATATGAGAGAGAGAGAGAACACGACAGAGAGTGGTAGAGCGCACAAGAGAGAGAGAGGAAGAGTGCATGAGAGAAAGAGAGAGAGAGCGGACATGAGAGAGAGAGCACATGAAAGAGTGTGCAAGAGAAAGAGAGAGAGAGCGAATGAAAGAGAGTGCATGCATGGGAGACAGAGCGCATGAGAGAGCAAGCGCATGAGAGAAAGAGAGAGAGCATGAGAGGGAGAGTATGAGAGAGCACATGAGAGAGGGAGAGAGCACATGAGAGAGAGAGAGAGCATGCATGAGAGAGAATGCGCGCATGAGAGAGAGAGCGTATGAGAGAGTGTATGAGAGAGACCGTGCATAAGAGAAAGCATGAGAGAGAGAGCATGCATGAGAGAGAGTGTGCATCTGAGAGAAAGCACATGAGAGAGAGCACATGAGAGAATGTATGAGAGGCAGCGCGCATGAGAGAGAGTGCACGCATGAGAGAGTGCATGAGAGAGAGGACGTGCAGGAGAGAGAGCACACGCAGGAGAGAGAGGACGTGCAGGAGAGAGAGCACACGCAGGAGAGAGAGGACGTGCAGGAGAGAGAGTGCATGAGAGGGAGAAAGTGCACAGGAGAGAGAGAGAGTGCAGGAGAGAGAACGTGCAGGAGAGAGAGCACGCGCAGGGGAGAGAGTGAACACAGGAGAGAGAGTGTGCACAGGAGAGAGAGTGTGCACAGGAGAGAGAGTGTGCACAGGAGAGAGAGTGTGCACAGGACAGAGCGCGCACAGGAGAGAGTGCATGAGAGAGTGCATGAGAGAGTGCATGAGAGAGTGCATGAGAGAGTGCATGAGAGAGTGCATGAGAGAGTGCATGACAGAGAGAGCTAGCATGAGAGAGTGCATGAGAGAGTGCATGAGAGAGTGCATGAGAGAGTGCATGAGAGAGTGCATGAGAGAGTGCATGAGAGAGTGCATGAGAGAGAGAGCTAGCATGAGAGAGTGCATGAGAGAGTGCATGAGAGAGAGAGCTAACATGAGAGAGTGCATGAGAGAGTGCATGAGAGAGTGCATGAGAGAGTGCATGAGAGAGTGCATGAGAGAGTGCATGAGAGAGAGAGCTAGCATGAGAGAGTGCATGAGAGAGTGCATGAGAGAGAGAGCTAACATGAGAGAGTGCATGAGAGAGTGCATGAGAGAGAGAGCTAGCATGAGAGAGTGCATGAGAGAGTGCATGAGAGAGTGCATGAGAGAGAGAGCTAGCATGAGAGAGTGCATGAGAGAGTGCATGAGAGAGAGAGCTAACATGAGAGAGTGCATGAGAGAGTGCATGAGAGAGAGAGCTAGCATGAGAGAGTGCATGAGAGAGTGCATGAGAGAGAGAGCTAACATGAGAGAGTGCATGAGAGAGTGCATGAGAGAGAGAGCTAGCATGAGAGAGTGCATGAGAGAGTGCATGAGAGAGAGAGCTAACATGAGAGAGTGCATGAGAGAGTGCATGAGAGAGAGAGCTAACATGAGAGAGTGCATGAGAGAGTGCATGAGAGAGAGAGCTAACATGAGAGAGTGCATGAGAGAGTGCATGAGAGAGAGAGCTAACATGAGAGAGTGCATGAGAGAGTGCATGAGAGAGAGAGCTAGCATGAGAAAGGGAATGCATGAGAGATAGAGGGCATCAAAGAGAGAGAGGAATAAAGAGCATGAGAGAATGCACGAGAGAGTGCGAGCATGACAGTGTGAAAGAGAGAGCTAGCAGGAGAGAGAGGGAGAGCGCATGAAAGAGAGAGGAAGAGCGCACATGAGGGAGAACGCATGAAAAAATGCGCAAGAGAAAGAGGCAGAAAGAGTGCATGAGAGAGAGAGCGTGCATCAGAGGGAGAGAAAGCACATGAGAGAATGACAGGGCATTGAGAGTGAGAGATAGAGTGCATGAGAGACAGAGAAAGAGTGCGCATGAGAGAGTGCAAGTGCATGAGAGAGAGCATGAGAGAGAGAACACATGAGAGAGGGAGAGAGAGTGCACACGTGGAGAGAGAGTGAATGAGAGAGAGAGTGCATG